>NC_056522.1:231264085-231291054 GCF_019175285.1 Sceloporus undulatus
CTGCGTGGAGAAGATGGCAAGATGCTAACAGAAGACAGAGAAAAGGCAGAATTACTCAACACCTTCTTTGCCTCAGTCTTCTCAGAAAAGGCAAAGGGTGCTCAACCTGAGGATAATGGAGCAGAGGACAGAATAGAGGAATTTCAGCTCAGAATAAGTAAAGAGATAGTAGAGGAACACCTTATTAATCTAAATGAATTTAAGTCTCCGGGACCAGATGAACTTCATCCAAGGGTATTAAAAGAACTGGCAAATGTAATATCGGAGCCATTGGCAATAATCTTTGAAAACTCCTGCAAAACAGGAGAGATCCCAGCAGACTGGCGGAGGGCAAACGTTGTCCCCATCTTCAAAAAGGGGAAAAAAGAGGATCCCAACAATTATCGTCCAGTTAGTCTGACATCAGTACTAGGAAAGATTCTGGAGCAGATCATTAAACAGAGAGTCTGTGAACATCTAGAAGGCAATGCCATAATCACAAAAAGTCAACATGGGTTTCAGAGAAACAAGTCATGCCAGACAAACCTGATCTCTTTCTTTGATAAAATTACCAGCTTGGTAGATGAAGGGAATGCTGTGGATATAGTATATCTTGATTTCAGTAAGGCCTTTGACAAAGTTCCCCATGACATTCTTGCAAACAAGCTTGTAAAATGTGGGCTAGACAAAGGAACTGTTAAATGGATTAGTAATTGGTTGACTGGCCGAACCCAAAGGGTGCTCAACAATGGCTCCTTTTCATCCTGGAGAAAAGTGACCAGTGGGGTCCCACAGGGCTCTGTCCTGGGCCCAGTGCTATTCAACATCTTTATCAATGACCTGGATGACAGAATTGGGAGCATACTTATCAAATTTGCAGATGATACCAAATTAGGGGGAATAGCTAATACCCCAGAGGACAGGATCAAGATTCAAAATGACCTGAATAGACTAGAAAGCTGGGCCAAAGCTAACAAAATGAAATTCAACACGGAGAAATGTAAGGTATTGCACTTAGGGCGGAAAAATAAAATGCACAGATATAGGATGGGTGACACCTGGCTGAATGAAACTACGTGTGAAAGGGATCTAGGAGTCCAAGTAGACCACAAGTTGAACATGAGTGAACAGTGTGATGCGGCAGCTAAAAAGGCCAATGCTATTTTAGGCTGCATCAATAGAAGTATAGTGTCTAGATCAAGAGAAGTAATAGTGCCACTGTATTCTGCTTTGGTCAGGCCCCACCTAGAATATTGTGTCCAGTTCTGGGCACCACAATTCAGAAAGGACATTGAGAAACTGGAGTGTGTCCAAAGGAGGGCGACAAAAATGGTGAAAGGTCTGGAAACCATGCCCTATGAGGAACGACTCAGGGAGCTGGGGATGTTTAGCCTGGAGAAGAGAAGGTTAAGAGGTGATATGATAGTCCTGTTTAAATATTTGAAAGGATGTCTTATTGAAGAGGGAGCAAGCTTATTTTCTGCTGCTCCAGAGAACAGAACCTGGAACAATGGATGCAAGCTACAGGAAAAGAGATTCCACCTCAACATTAGGAGGAACTTCCTGACAGTAAGGGCTGTTCGACAGTGGAATGCACTCCCTCGGAGGGTGATAGAGTCTCCTTCCTTGGAGGTCTTTAAACAGAGGCTGGATGGCCATCTGTCAGGGATGCTTTGATTTGGATTTCCTGCATGGCAGGGGGTTGGACTGGATGGCCCTAGTGGTCTCTTCCAACTCTATGATTCTATGATTCTATGATTCTATGAAACAATGTAAGAATAATTCCCAATCTTTTAAAAAATTATCCAACGATTTTGCTATAATCAACATCACTAATTTGTCCGTCTCAGCCATCTCATAAACTTTAACAATCCAATCTTCTTCTGTAGGAACATAGTCGGCTTTCCAACCCTGAGCATGCAGTAATCTTGCAGCTATCAGTGCCATATATATTTGTAAGTATCTGCATACTGTATTACCGGACAGTGCTATGGTCTTTGGATAAGGCACCATGGCCACCAGAAGCATAAAGATAGGATAGACATTCACTTCGTTACCTGGGAGTTTATCACACATGAGGAATTTCTTTTAATTTCAAATGAAAAGAAAGTGGGGCCAGAACGCAGTCACGTGAATTCGCTAATTCAGCTAATTTACGTGAATGCGAATTGTGTTCGAACTAGCTTCCCATTGCCCAAAAATAGCATGCCATTACCCGAATTTGCGTGTGGTAATCTATCACGCAATAACATGAAACCCCATGATTGTGCTCGGACATAAAACACTGTAGCTTAAGAAAAAGTAGGGCTGCAAATGCATTGTTATTGTTGTTGTGTGCCTTCAAGTCATTTCCGACTTATGGCGACCATAAGGCGACCCTATGTCGGATTTTTCTTGGCAAGATTTCTTCAGAGTGGGTTTTGCCATTGCCTCTCCTGAGACTGAGTGAGTGTAACTTGCCCAGGATCACCCAAAGGGTTTCCATGGCTGAGTGGGGATTCCAGCCCTGTTCTCCTAGTGTCCTTGGTCCAATACTCAAATCACTACACCACACTGGCTCCCTTATAAATGCATGCAGTGCATTAAACAAATTCTTCTTTGCATTGCCATTTACTGAACCTGGAAATGTTACTTTTTAGACTACAACTCTCCAAATTCCCCAGCCAGCTTGGCCCGTGTGGCTTAGAGATTTTGAAAGCTGTGGTCCAAAACAGTAACTTTTCCAAGCTCTGGCCAATAATTCCAAACTGAAGCCTGAGTCAAGGAAAGAGGGACGGGGTAAACAATGTTTCTACACACTGTATATGAAAAACCTGTGGCATTGGCCCATTTTTTAATTGTAAAAATTAGTATATACAGAAAAATTACAGATCACTTACCATTTCTCAGGTTTGGTTACCAGTTCAGATATTTCAGCGCAGTCTTGGCTCATTGCTTTATTGAACTAAAAAACTTTATAATGTGCTTAACATTGGACATTTGATGTTAAAGACGGAAAAAAGTATATGACTGGAACTTTCAGCATTTACTAAAAATCCAGTTTTTATCTTTTTCAGAATGTGCATTTTGGCTTCAATTTTCACATAGTCTGATACTTAACAAACATATTTAGTGAACAATTATTCACCAACTAACCAAAATGAAGAACTACAGTCTATGTTTATTTGGTGTGTTTTCTGCATGTAACATTTAAAATAGCTACATGGTCTTATAACCTCAAATATCTGCAACAACATTCAGTGTTCAATGAGTTCAATGTGTATTAGAGTAGCAGTGATAGGATTAATCAGTGTTTCATTAACCAAAAATCGTTTTAGGTCATCCACCTATCCTAACCTCTCTTATGGTGCATCTACACCATAGAAATAATCCAGTTTGACTCTACTTGACATGCTGTAGCACCATCCTATGGAATCTTGGTATTTGTTGTTTTACAAGGTTTTTAGCCTTCTCTGCCAAAGAGTGCTGGACTTAAAGCAGTGTCAAACTGCATTATTTCTTTAGAGTACTGTACTACATTCTACTTAAATTGCTGTATGTGCACTGCACCCTATGAAATCCTGGGGTTTTATAGTTTGGTCAGAGGCACTACAGGAGCTCTCTGGGTGAGAATTCTAAATGCCCCTTCCTGCACTGCAAATCCCAAGATGGAACTGTGGCACTAGTGGAATCATAGCACAATAACTGCATTGTGTGAAAAGGTCCCTTATATTCGAGCTGCATTACTGTTCAATGAATGTATATACAGTGTAGTATAACATGTAGCTTAGTCGTTAAGACACATACCTCGTCACATTTACAAAAAGCAAGATGATAATAATTTACCCATAATAACAAAGCTGTGGGTATGTTTAAAATATAGTACAGTGGATCCTTGTTATACGCTGGGGTTTGGTTCCAAGATCCCCCGTGTATAACAAAATCCGTGTATGCTCAAGTCCCATTAAATATAATGACATAGCAAAATGGTGTCCCTAATAAAAAATGGAACATCAAGGTAAATTTATACTTTTTTGGAACATTTTCAAACCATGTATGCTCAAATCCGTGTATAAAAAATCCGTGTATAAGAAGGGCCGACTGTAATTCATTACTCCATATTCCAAAGTGAAAAACTGCTTTTGTTTCAGCAGTATGGATTAAGATCTAAAACCATATCTGTAATTTCATCATATAAATAGACTGGTTTGTATTTCATACCATATTTGCATAGATTTCTGTTTCCACTTAGGAAAACTGCTAAATCATTTAGGCGTTTCTGACTACTACTGTTTTGGTCCCTTTCTGTTGTGGCAAGCCATTGCCTTCCTTTGAGGCTGAGGGAGTCTGATGTGCCAAAGATCATCCAACAGGTTTCCTTTGCCTAGTAGGGTGTCGAACCCTGAACTCCCGGTTCTAGTCCTTAGCACTCAAACCACTAAGCAGGGTCAACTTTGGTTAGTACTTTGGATGGGAGACCACCAACAAATACCAGGTGCTATAGGCTCTATTTCAGAGGAAGTAATTGGCAAAACCACCTCTGAATATTCCTTGCCTAAGAAAACTCAATGAAATTCATGGTGTCCCCATAAGCCAACAGGCAACTTGAAGGCACACATGCACACTATGAAAATTAGTGTAAGCATTGAGTTCAAATGTGACCTATGAACTCACTGTATGGCAAACTACTGTGTTTTTGTAATACAGTGCTGATAACATACATCTTGTGTGGTTTTTGCAAAGATTACTTCAGTTATCTATGTAAAATGCTGTGGTCATTGGCAAAGCACTCACTACAAATCAAATGCTAAAAGGCATCTACACCTTGCAAATTAATCCAAAATGCATATACAAACAGTAATCTGTCCATTCAATGGGATCAAGGGAAAGCAGATGTTTGTGCAGCATAATTTTTATATACAAAGTCTCTTGGACAACTTCCGTCTCACCTGTTTTTCTAATTTTCTCCCACTCCCATCTCCACAATATTCATCAAGCTCTTCACACAATGAAGCTGGAATACATATCCTGGGCATATGTATTTCTTTACTGTGTGAATTAAAGAGGTGGAACTTTCCTTCCCCTGCCAAAAGTGATGTTGCTACTTCCAAACCCTAAAGAAACCATTCAACCTAACACCACTGGAGGATGTCCTGGCATCTCACAGGAAAAAACAGAGATCCGTTATAGTGCAAAAGCTTCCAAGCACTGAAATGGAAAAGTGTGGTGATGACTGCACAGTGACCTTTGTAATACAGTAGAATTTAAGTTAAAAGAATTAAACCCCTCTTGAGGGCATTTGATAGTCACAAAGGACTATCATCATTATACAGATGTGAATAATTTTACATTTCTCTGGATGATTTACCCTGGTCTTCCAGCCTGTGAACAAATCATAGGAAAGGTAAGCATTACTGCCTAATATTCAAGATTCCTTAACAAGTTGTTAAAGCTCACATGCTAATAGGATCTGTTCCACTCATGTTCTCCAAGGAGGTGCTTTCAGCAAGGTCACATAGCTAATTTAAAATTGATAAGCAAAACAGAACTTAAAATTTACATTCAGAAGCCTTCTAGAGTAATGAAATACTAGTTCAATACTGCAGAGACTTACAGCCAATATTAAATATATTTCATTATGCGTAAGAATCAGCTCACACACTATTTATTTAATTTCAAATTACAGTTGAGCCTCTGTTTTCGTGAGAGATTCAGACTCCCCCTGTGAAAATGGAGGCTCTCGTATACTCAAGCCCCATAGGCTTGAATGGAGTGTGCCCCTGTGTGTGTGGACTGGGCATGCACACCAGACATGCGCCCCATTTAAGATAGCAAAGGTCGCCCCTCAGCAGATTTTTGAGGTCACAGATCACAGATCCGCAAGTTAGGAGAGGCGACTATATATGCTTGTTTCAAATGTTTTTTGTCCAGCTCTTCATCCAAAAAGCTACTTATCTCTTAAATGAATGATTTGTAAGCTGCTCCGGGAGCCAGAATGGCATAGTTGTTTGAGTGTTGGACTATGATTCCAGAGAACAGGCTTTGAATCTCAGCTCGTCCATGTAAACCCCCTGGGTGACCTTGGGCAAGTCACACTCTCCCAGCCTTAGAGGATGGCAATGGCAAACTCCCTCTGAAGACGGTTGCCAAGAAAATCCCTTAAGGGTCACCTTAAAGGTAAAGGTATGCCCCATTGACAAGGTTATCAAGTCGTGTCTGACCATAGGAGGCGGTGCTCATCTTCATTACTAAGCCAAAGAGCCAGCGTTATCAGAGACTACACCGTGATCATGTGGCCATCATGATTGCACAGAATGCTGTTTACCTTCCCATCAGAGTAATACCTATTTATCAACTTGCATGTGCATGCTTTCGAACTGCTATACACCCTCTCTCTGATGTGTCCCAACTAGTAATAACTAGTAACAAACAAAAAGACTTTATTTACAAATTAGGTTGAGTACTGTATCTTTCTTAGTGGGTGGCATTCAAGATGGATACGGTGGTTTAGTGGTTACAGTTACACGGTTTAACAGTTTCTTTTGTTTATCTTTGTAATTGTTTCTTTATAGCCTTGCAACCAGGGCTGAGAAGTAGTGGTGCTTCCTTGGCTGCTAAACCCCTCAGGGTAAAATAAAACTCTCTTAACTAACCCCAAACATTGCTCTGGCCCTTTATTTATACCCACTCCTGGGAGCAGCCCCCACCTCTTCCTGGCTTAACTCATTCACCATTCCCAATATTCTCATCTGACTGTGTTCTTTCTAAAGGAGTCAAGTTATAAGGGAAGTGCAATCTTCACAACAGTGGGTCTTGAATGCCCCTTTCACCCCACTTTTTAGGCTGTGCAGTTTTGATATGTCCAGTGATGTTCTAGAGAGGGTTGAACCAGATCACTAAAATGCCATACTTCCTCACTTCTAGCAGTTTTTCACCTTAAGACACCTCTGCCATTTTGTTTCTGGTTACCACATCTACCAGGTATGTCATGTGGATTGTTTTTTTCTTTAGCATCATTTATAACATTAAGAAATATATATAATCCCCATATAATCCGCCCCGCACTCTCAGTTCGGGTGAGAGACATCTTTTAAGAGTTCCAGACGCTAGATATGTTTCATCTCGGAGGGCCTTTTCTGTTGCAGCCCCACAGCTCTGGAACTCCCTCACCAATGAGCTCCGTACTTCCACCTCCCTTGATATCTTTAAGAAGAACTTGAAAACTTATTTATTCCGCCAGGCTTTCCCCCTGTGAGCCTCGTTGTTATGCTTTTTCTCCTCACAATGTTTTGCTGTATTCCATTCTACACAACCACTTGCATGGTTGTTTGTTGTTTGTAATTGTTTTTATTGTATTTTGTAATACCCTTGGGGTATGGGATTGTGATGGTTTTACCTGTTTTTATCCTTGTTGTACACCGCTGTGATCCTTGGAACAGCGGTATAGAAATAAAATATTATTATTATTATTATTATTATTATTAATTTTTATTAAAGCACAACATAAAGAAAAATAATATAACCACATAAAATTATCCTGATTTGATTTTAAAACAATCAGGAAACGGAGATAAGAATTAACTATTTCTTGAATTATTCCAGCTTAATTAATTACTGAGGCACATTACAGACCGCCTAAAAGCGGCAGTCTGCCGGCGCTGCTGGTTGCTCCACGAGGGAGCCATAGCAGCCAAATCGCGCGGCTCCCGTGCGGAGCAAAAAATAAGCCCCAAAATGGCGCTTCTTCCCGCGGTGTGGTTATGACACCGCGAGGCACCAATGGCGCACTCGCGACATCATAAGCACCGCGCGACGTGCGGGCGCTATGCGTCTGGCACATAATAATGGCGGCGCCTGTGTGTATAGGGCGCCACCATTATTACGCCCCTGTCACATGCTAAGGGTGAGGCCGGTGTGGACGCTAGGTCCCCAGCCAACCCCTAGCACGTGATGGGAGCACCTCAAGAGCCCGTCTGTAACGGGCCTTAGTTTCCTGATACAGGAGAACCATGTCCCCTAAAGAAATTCCTTATTATAGCCCTGTATTTCACACTAATACTGATGTCTGGATCAAGCATTCCGGCTGTAAGACAGAATGCGAAATTAAAGAATTTCCCTGATGGTTAAGCAGTGCTAGTCACATTGGCTTTCCCAATCAATAGGAATCATAGTTTTTAATGTATGGATCATGGCAACTTCAGCCCTATAAAAGAAAGCAGCCCATAGCAGGTGCACAAAGCTGTCAGACCTTGAAATTTGTTTTGAAACCAGCCACCTGTTACTGTAATTGTGTCGCTGTTTTTTCTGGCTTATGGGATTTTGGTTCAGCTGTTGTTCTCATGCTAACATTTATTTCCTCCAGGAATCGCTCAGTCCACTTGCTACAAGCAACTCATTTTTTGTGACTGTCATCCTGGAGTATGATTCATTGATGTGTGCATGCAAAAAAAAAAAAAAAAAAAAGCCAAACAAACCAACAACTCCTAGGTTGTCTTCTGTACTAGCAACCTTTTTGCTGTTGCTGCAGTGACTCTGCTATAGTAGCCTATAGCCTAAATATTGCTTCTTGCTTCATTTGGTTCATTATTATTACTGTTTTGTTGTAGAGTGCATGATCTGCATGCAGAAAGTCCCAAGGTCAATTTCTGTATTTAACCCTGGATTTTGCTACCAATCAGCAGATCCCGGGGCATTTTTGTGGACCCCAAAATTTGCAAAAATTTTCTTTTCTTTTCTTTTTCTCTTTTTTTGCCTGTGAATGCCCTTTAGGGGTCCAGGAAGACCCAAAAATATGCCCTTGTGTCCCCTAGAAGAGATTTGGGGAGCTGACTTTTTTTCATGAGAGGAAGTATAATAGGAGTGCATACCTCCAATGTCTCCTAGAAGGCTCATGTGACCCCCTAGTCTCCCAGTTCCTTGTCTCTTACCCATAGTGTAGACAACGGTGAGCTAGATGGACCAGCAGTCTGCAGTAGATGTAAGGAAAATTCATACATTCATACTATTCCTTTCATTCCAAGGTATGCTTTATGCATTGTCCTCCGCAGACATAATATGATTCATCCCTGCCTAAAACGGGAAGCAAAAGATAGTCTGCTATTACAAATCACAAAAATTCATGAGGAATCTTCCAGGATCACTTTTGACACTGCAGAGTATCCTGGGGCTCTGCCAAGTTTGTGAAACTACCATTTGGAATGCTTGTCTCCATCAGAGGTTCTACAATATGGTATATCAGAAGAGAGTGAAAGCCAACAGACTATGGAAAAGTTCCCTTTTGAACTACAGTTCTCATATCCCCCAGCTAACATAGATACCCAGAGATTCTGAGAGATGTAGTCCAAAAAGACTCTAAGTAAATATGGAGACACAGTAAATTATTGTAGAAATGAAGTTAGTGGGATTCAGGAAAGGCTTTGCTGAAGAAAACAGTCCTGAGGGAAATGTGGAGGATGAAGATTTGCAGCAGGAGAAATAGCTGGGCAGAAGATGATCCAAGAAAAATGTGCATAATAGTATAGCCACAACTCATGGATAATATCCACTACATCTTTCCACATATCCCTCAAGGCCTCTTGGAAAGAAATACATCTAGAAAATGTAAAAAATGTTGCTGAGATATGCACATTCCCACAAGACCTAGTTTGAGGGTACGTATGATCATTGGGAAATGCACATAGTTCCCTTTTTGTAAGTAGATTATGTGCACACTCTCCATAAGATGTCATAAATGTATACGGTATCCAACTACTGTGCACAGTATAAAATGGGATGATTATAGTAACAGTCAACAAAGCCCAAGATAGGTACATGCAGTTAAAGCCAGAGAGGTGGTCTCTTTAGTGAGCTCGTTTCTAACTACTCTACTATCCAAGATATATTTTAGATGTAGTTTCTACAAGAATGTGTGTTGCATGATATGCAAGTCTAGTTTTTCAAAATATTTTTTTAAAGTTAATAATAGTCATCAACTGCTTCTCAATCAAATATTTGCATCACAACAACAAGGATACAGGTTAACCGATACAGCATGGTGCAGTGGCTTGAGCACTGGACTAGGAGGACTCTGAAGACCCAGGGTTTGATTCTCCACTTAGCATGGAAAACTACTGGAGTAACTTTGGATGAGTCACACACTCTCAGCCTCAGAAAACCCAATGATTGGTTTGTTTTAGGATAGCCATGAGTTGGAAATGACTTGAAAGCACACAACAACACAGACTTCATTCAGTTACAGAGTTATAAAGCAAACAGCGGGGTGGGGGGAAATTTAAATTATTTAAATTATTAACTAAGTATGAAGAGTATCAGAATTCCTTCCCTACTATAGAGTTGGATGAGAACATAAGGGCCATCAAGGCCCACCCAGTCTGGAACTCATGCCCTATGAGGATTGGCTTAGGAAGCCGAATATGTTTCGCCTGGAGAAAAAAAAGGTTAAGAGATGGCATGATAGCCATGTTTAACTATTTGAAGGGATGTCAGTATTGAAGATTGAGCATGCTTGTTTTCTGCTGCTCCAGAGGCTAGGACACAGAGCAATGGATTCAAACTACAGAAAAAGAGATTCCACCTCAAGATTAGGAAGAACTTCCTGACAGTAGGAGCTGTTTGAGAGTATTAGAGTCTCCTTCTTTGGAGGGTTTTAAAGAGAGGCTGGATGGCCATTTCTCAGGAGTACTTTGACTGTGTGTTCCGGCATGGCAAAGGTTTGGACCGGATAGCCTTTTGTGATCTTTTCCAACTCTGTGATTCTGTGCAGTTGTGTTCATCTCCACCATGGACAACTGTGCCCTTCTAGATACTGGATGGCAATTCCCATGAGCCCAATCATGGAAAAATGTGGGAGTTGCAGCCCAAAAACCTCTGGAAGTTCACAGTTGTTCAACCCTATCTAAAACAGACAAACAAACATACATTAGGGGAGATATTCACAGATCTTCTGCTGAAAATCTACTGTTATTAATTTTTTTTTTAATCCAAAGGGTTTATAAGATTTGCCTGTATATGAAGAAAGGGCTTTTTATAGTGTGCTGTACTATTGTTTCTTGCTTTTTAAAAAACAAGACATCTTTTCAACAAGTTTTAATTATACAGAGTATTTATTTCAATTTTAAGTTATGTATGCAATGGGATCGTTGTAGCACCTGTGAGACTGAGACAAACAAGTTTGTAGCATAAGCTTTCCTACAAGTTTATAGCATAAGCTTTCATACACTGATCTACAAAAGCTTATTCTTTAAACTTCTTTCTCTCAATCAAAGGTGCTATAAGATCCCTTTGCAAACTGATCCAGACTAGTATGTCCCCAAATATTTTAATTTACAGTATGTTTTTTACGTTTTTACCTGTATGCATCTGTATCCGTTTCTGCTTCCATTTCTAGAAGCTGCCTTGCATCTCAGTTTGGGGAAGAAAGTTATGATATAAATACTGTACTATATAAAAACAACAACATATTGGCTCTTACTCTCCTAAGGACCATCTGCATTATATAATTATATCAGTGTCATAATGCTTTAACTGTCATGGCATGATCCAGTCTGAGGACTGAGCAGTGTTGAGGGGAGGGGTTCATCCTTGACTCTCTGACTGTTTTTTGATAAAGCTTGTGGGGGGGGGGGGGGCTTGTTGTTTGTTTTTGGCCATATGCTTTCCCTGGTCACATGGTCTAAGGGGGTGGGGCTTCTGCTGAGTCGCTGCTTAGGGGTGGAGCTAGTATCCACTGACTCTATATAACAGCTGACTTGGTCTTTGCAGCTTAGTGCCTGAGGGCATGCCATGCAAGAGGTATTACAATCTGAAAGAGGTGGGGGAAATAACTGTAGAGATGGAGGAAGGAGGATATGTCATTATCTGCTGCAGTGTGTATACAATGTTTGTCTTCTTGCCAGACAACCTCATTGAATACACTTATAGCAAGTGCAAACTGGTGGCTCTCTTGGAAGACAAGGTGATTGCACTGCAGTGAGGTGTTGAGATTCTTCAATGTATCAGAGAATATGAGGAGTTCCTAGAGAGAAGAGAGAGAGAATGGGTCCTACAGAACCAACAGGAAGAAACTGCCAATGAAAACAAAGAAGGCTGTATCACTGAGGGAGCACCTTGGTGGACAATCACCATCAATAGCAGACAATGCACAGGGGATTCAGAACTGCTCCAACAACAAAACACTTCCTATGTCTTCCTGAGGATAATGGTGCTGAAGAGGTGCAAAAATGAGACCAGCAGCAAGAGATACTGTGGGTCAGGGAAAGAGCCAACCCAACCACTGACTACAGCAAGAAGGGGGGAAAGGTGCTAGTGGTAGGGGATACATTGCTTGGAGCTTTAAAAGGAACTGTGTGCAAGCTGGACAAGATGAACTGGGAAATGTGCTGTCTTCCTGGCACACATATCCAGGATGTCACTGACAAGTTGCCAAAGCTCATCACAGAACACAGAACAGTACCCCCTTCTTCAGATTCAATAGCACCAATGACACTGCAAAAAATGAAATTCAAAACAGACAAATGCAAAATTCTACCACAAAAATCAAATACACAAGTATATGATGGGAGATACCTGGCTCAGCAGTAGAATAAGTGAAAAGGATTTGATATTATTGTTGAACATGAGCCAGCAGTGTGATTCTGCAATAAAGAAGGCAAATGCTATCTTAGCCTGCATTATTAGAAGCATAGTTTACTAGTCTAAGGAAGTAATAGTCCCTCTATATTCTGTTCTGGCCAGGCCTCATCTGGAATATTGTGTTCAGTTCTGGGCACTTTATTTTAAGAAGGCTATAGACACATTGAAGTGAGTTCAGAGAGGGGCAATGAGGATGATAAGAGAAGTTGAAAAAGCAGAACACGTTCACTTTGGTGAAGAGAAGATTGAGGGGCTGACATGATCACACTCTTTAAATACCACAAGGGCTGCCACAAAGAAGAGGGGTTGTACTCTGCTGTTTCAGAGGGTAGAACTAGGTCCAATGGCTTTAAGTTACTAATGACTTTAAAGAGACAGTTGAACATGAAAAGGAATGTCAGTACTCAGATGTGATGGTTTGTGGTCAGTACTCAGTGAGAATGGTTTGGCATTGGAACCAAAGGTCTAGAAAGGTGGTACAGTCTCCTCTGGACATCTTCAAAAAGAGTCTGGACCATTCACTGCTGGTGATACTCTAGCTGGAGATCCTGCACTGAGCAGGTGGTTGGATCTGGTGGCCCATAGGGCCCCTTCCAACTTTGTGGACCTTATCACACGGAGGCACTTACATAGGCAAAACACTGCTGAACTGATGCAGAAGCATGAAGGTGGGATCGTCCATAGCATTTCTAAAATGTTATTCAGGCTTCCTGCTTTCCTTCCATCGACAAAGTGTTTGTGGAGAAGCCATTTTTTTTGAATAACGGGATCTCTCGTTATTCAAAAAATGGCTTCTCCTGGCTTCTCTGTGAATGCTTCATCGATGGAAGGAAAGTGGGAAGCCTCAATTATGTTTTAGAAGCATGACAGACAATCCCATCTTCACGCTTCTGAAACAGTTCTGCAACATTTCATCCACATGTGATAATCCCTCTATGATTCTGACATCGTGGGAATTGTACTTGTCAGAGACCTCAAATTCTGTTAGAGAGCTCTAGTACCACCTACAGAAAATTCTAAATCCTGTATTTTACCATCCCAAGATTTATTCAGCTAGTGCTATGACAGTTTAAATAGTGTGAAACTAATATAACTGTGTACTGCAGATACCCCCAGTAATGACCTGTCCCTTCTGTCTTCTATCACTTCTTTGCTGGAAGAGAGAGGTAGAACTTACACAGTAAGGAAAGTAGGTACAAGGTCTCCCAGAGACTCTGCAGAGATTTCATACCACTATAATGTCCACATTTGAGTACTGGCTTTAAAGCCATCATAAAGGCATCCAAGCAGGAATGTTCACCTATGATTCATCAGAATGAATAAAACCTCAGGGGGAAGTATTGCAAGTGAAACCAAATAACACCCATTCAATATTCTTGGAGGTTAAGACAGACTGGTGAAATTATAAGGATGAAATATTTCCTACATTTTACAAAGGGGAAGCATTTCTATATCATGGAAGTAATAAAGGAGGGCACATTTCTTCAGACACATAAAACTGAACATATGCCTGCAGCATGAGATTCATATTTTTTCCTTCAAGCAATGATTGCTAGGTTTAACTCTGCTCCACCATATATGAGATTGGAATATTTTTCTCCTTCACTTTTGTCAAAGGACCTTGGGGTTCATAGCACCCAAAGTGTTGATGAGATTGGTTCTCTGCCATTTAAATGCACTACTCATCACAGCTTAACACTGAATGTGGCTGTCTTCTTATCAGAATAGCCCTTCAAAACCTGATTTTAAAACTCTGTTGCTATCAACCTCTTAATTGAAAAAGGATGCCTCTTTGTGTGAAGTCCTTTTGGAAAAGAAATACTCTGCTCCTTATCATAGGCATGCACTTCCTCAAAGTTCCTGTTTTAGAAGGGTATTAATTGAAAATGCTGTTTGTCAGAGGAAAAGCCTTCTGACTGAAGTTGTATAACAAAGAGAGTAGCCATAGCATTTAATCCTTTGAATAAGGTTTTGTTTCCCATTGACTAAAAACTTCCTAAAGGAAGCAATTTCCTAAATGAAAATCTGAGACAGATTTGGACTGCCCTACAAATCTAACCCCTGCACACATTCAAATACCTTTGTTCCTTTTCTTTATTTAAAGAAAGTTTGTGCAAAAGCCATTAAATGGTGTTATTTCTATTTGCTGAATATATATAAGTAACTGAACTTTTTCCCACACTGACAAAATGAAATTAGATTGCATGATTAACTGAAATTCATTCTCTTCATATCACTTTGTCTTGTCACACTCAACATACAATTAAAATGTATGCAAAAACCCATTTTAATAGAGAAGTCATAGGAGAAAATACAACCAGACTGTTGTAAACTAACTTGCAACAGCATCTCCAGAAGTATTACATTGGGCTGTAATATTTATGATTTGTAATTAACATTCCAGTCCTATTAATCTGTAGAATGGAGGGACCTGTTGGAGCAGAGGGGCTCCAGAGGAAGAACAGGAAAGCCTGGTACATAAACAGATAAATGTTAGGTCCAATTTCCTCACTTTATTAGGAGACTAGAAAAACAGCAATTTCCCCAAGACCCAGATTCCAAATCATGAAATCATAGAATCACCGAGTTAGAAGTGCAGGGATCATCTAGGCTGTATTTACACTGAGAAATAATGCAGTTTAACACCACTTTACACTTTAACAGCCATCGTTCTATACTACACAATTCTGGGATTTGTAGTTTTGTGAGATATTTAGACTTCTCTGTCAGAGAGCTCTAGTGCCACAATAAATTACAAATTCCATAGGACAGAGCCATGACAGTTCAAGTAGTGTCAAACTGCATTATTTCAGCAGTGCAGAAGCAGCCCTAGTCATACCCCTCCCAGTGCAAGAATCCACACCTAAAGTATTTAGATATTTGAAAATAGCTATCATATCACCTCTTGGCTTTCTTTTCTCTTGCCAAACAGCAACTAGGCACCAGCAATAGTGGTGAGTGACACTAGCAGAGAATCTCTCAGAGACAACAGTAGCTAATGCTAAGGAGGTACAGTAAACCTCCTGTTGAAGATCTTTCACCACAAAAACTCTATGTTGAGACAATCAAAAATGAAACAAGAGAAACTGCCAGAAGATGAAACTCCCAGGTCAGATGGCATTCAACAAGCTACTGGGTTAGAGCAGAAGACAACTACAAGTAATGTTGTGGCTAATGACACAACTGGACTCAGTCCAGGGGCAAAAGTAAGTCCAAAGCTATACACTACATATATATAGGAACACGGAATGTGAAAAGTTCAGGGGAAGTTGGATACAGTACATCAAGAAATGGGGCATTTAAATATTGCAAAACATTGCAAAAGTGGACAGGAATGCAACAGTACAAATCAGACAATTACAGTGTGTTTTATGCAGGAAATGAAAATCTAAGAAGAAATGGTGTGGCATTTATAGTGACAAGAAATGTAGCAAAAGCAGTCAAAGGCTATAGTGCAAAGTTTTTTGTGGGTTTTTCAGGCTATGTGGCCATGTTCTGGAAGAGTTTATTCCTGATGTTTCACCAGCATCTGTGGCTGCCAACTTCAGAGAATGCTGGCATGAAAGTGAGTGGGGTATATATACTGTGTGACCCTTGGTCAATATACAGTGGACCCTTATTATATGGTGGGGTTTGGTTCCAAGATCCCCCGTGGATAACAAAATCTGTGGATGCTCAAGTCCTATTAAATATAATGACATAGCAAAATGGTGTCTCTTATAAAAATGGAAAATCAAAGTTTGATATTTGAAATTTATACTTTTTTGGAACATTTTCAAACCGTGGATGCTTGAATCCGTGTATAAAAATATGTGTATAAGAAGGGCCGACTGTGGTGCAAAGTCTGATTCAATCGTGTCAATAAGACTTCAGGGAAAATCCACCAATGTAACTTTAATCCAAGTTTATGCTCTAATTACAAAGGCAGAAGAAGAAGAAATTGAAAGATTCTGTGCTGGAGTCCAAGTAGAAATTGATCACGCACCAAAACAGGAGTGTTAATCATAAGCAATTAGAAAACAAAAATAGTAAACAGAGCAGAATCAAAGATTGTAGGAAAATTCTGCCTACGATCAAGAAATGAAACAGGAGATCAACTAGCTGAACTTTGAAAGGCCAATAGTTTGTTTATCGCAAACACATTCTTGAAGCAACAGAAAATGTGATTGTAGACATGGACATCACCTGATGGCCAATATGGAAATCAAATACACTAATAAAAGTAAGCAGAAGATGAAGAAGCTCCATTATCTTTGCAAAAACAAGACTGGAAGCAAATTGTAGCACAGACAATGAACTACTACTGTAATGACAAAAATTAGAATAATGCTAAAGAACAACGCTAAATCAACCATCATGCTGAAATACAACTTGAAGAACATCCCTGATAAATTTAAAGATAATGTGAAAAAGAAATTTGCACTATTCTGTCTAATTGACCAGGAACCAGAAAAATTCTGGACTGAAGCCAGGAACATTGCCAGGGAGGAATGCAAAAAGACATTGTCTGTAGCCAAAAAGAAAGAGGAGCCTAAATGGATGACAGATGAACCTCTTCAAGGAGTTAAGGATATTAGAACTCTGAATGCAACTGTTCAATTATTTGTGCACAGGGAGGACTACTATAATAATCAGTGCAGAGAAATACAAGATGACAATAAAAATAAAAAACCAAGAGACTCTTCCACAAGATCTGATAAAGCAAAGGGAAATTTAAACCAAGATTGGGGATGCTCTACAACCAGCAGGGGAACACATTACATGATCAAGTAGAAATAAAAAGACAATGGAAACAATACATGAAAGAACTATATAAAAGTGAGGAAAGGGTAACAGATTCATTTGGGGAAGAACCATGTGAAGATGAACCTCCAGTTTTAGAAAATGAAGTAGAAGCTACAATCAGAACACTTGGGAGAAATAAATCACCAGGAACAGATGGCATACAAACAGAGCTAATTTAAACTACAGGGTCAGTATCTACTCTAATTCTAACTAAAATCTGTTACCAAATATGGAAAAAAAACAGTGGTCCGAAACAGATGGCCCAAATAAAGCAGCCTCTGGCTACTTTGGGGGTGTGGCATTTAGATGGCACATGTCCCCAAAGTGATGGGAAGCTGCACTGAGGCTGCGCCAAGCCAAGAAAAGCCCTTTTAGGAGCAGATTTACTCATCACCTGTCAGCTGTTTGCTTGGGACCACAGCAGCGGCCCACTTCGGGGAGCAGGCCATGCAGTCATTGTGATTTCAGCCCAATCAGAGCTGGAGGGGCCAGAAGCTGCTCCCTCCGGCCATCTGCTTCAGCCCAATGGTCCACAGATTCCAGTCCTCAAGTAAGGGGACACTCAGGATTGTAATAAACACAGGATCATTTCATTAATTTACCATGCAAGCAAAGTGATGCTCAAAATGCACAACAAAGACTTTTACCATTTTTGGAATGTAAATGCCAGATGTCCATGCTAGGTTCAGGAAGGAAAGGGCACAAGAGATTATAATGCAAACATACATTGGATAATGGAGCACACTAAAAAATTTCAAACGAAAATCAGCCTGTGCTGTATACATTATAGCAAAGCCTTACATTGTATAGATTATAGAAAACTATATGAATTGCTCTTTAAAAAATGAGTGTGTCACATTTTATTGTCATGATGTGTAACCTATATGCAAGACAAGAGACTGTGAGGATAGAATACAGAGAAATTGAATGATTTCCAATTGGCAAGAGGGTCAAGCAAGGCTTTCTTTCACATTATGTTTAATTTATATGCTGATCATATCCTACACAAAGCTGGATTGGGCTCAAAACAAAGTATGAAAATTGAAGGAAGGAACATCAACAATTAAAGATATACATATGACATCACACTACTACCAGAAAATAGCAAAGACTTGGAATGATTACAGAAGAAAGTCAAGGAAGAAAGTGCAGAGGCATGTTTACAGATGAACATTAAGAAAACAAAAATAACGACCACAGATTATTTACATAACTTTAAAGGAGATGATGATGAAGACATTGAACTAGTAAAAGATTTTCCATACCTTGGCTCAGTCATTAATTAGAATGAAGACTGTAGTCAAGAAATGAAAAAAATGACTAGGGCTTCGAAGGGCAGCTATGAAGGAACTAGACAAGATTGTCCATGCAATTGTATTTTCCATTTCTATGTATGGTTGTGAAAGCCAGCCAGTGAAGAAAGCTTATACAAAGAAAATGAACTAATTTGCAATGTGGTGCTGGAGCAGAGTTTGACAGATATTGTGGACTGCTAAAAATAATAAATAAATAAATAAATAATAAAGATTTATTTCTAGCCCACCCTATCACAGAGAATCCGGGCGGGTTACAAATAGGTTCTAGTGCAAATGAAGCCTGAACTCCTTGAAGCCAAGATGACTAAACTCAGACTGTCCTCCTTTGGCCATGAAGAGACATAACTCCCTAGAAAGGGCAATAACGCTTGGTAAGGTAGTAGGAAAAGAGGAAAACTGCATTCCAAATGGATAGACCCAATCAAGGCAACCACAGCCCTGAGTGTGCAAGATCTGGGCAGGGCTGTTAATGAGAATGCGACTTGGAGGTCTGTCATTCGTGGGGTTACCATAAATTGAAACTGACTTGATGGCAATTATATTTCAGAGGAAAGAACTGGTAAAACCACTTCAAAGTATTCCTTCCCTAAGAAAACCATATGAAATTCATGGGTTTGCCGTAAGTCAGCCATTTCACCCATCAGCTATAGTACACCTGCTGAAATTATTTCTTCTACACAACAGTTAAAGGCCTGGTACTCTTTTGCATCTGGTCACCCTATCCTGCACCATCACAATGCAAGCAGACACCAATTTAACAATGGATAATTTATCCTGGAGATAAGTGGCAATTTAATTTAGGTTAAGCACTTTACTTGGATAGTTACCCAAGGGACTGAACAGTCACTCTTTATTTATTTTGCTTTTGTCATGCCTTCCTCTGAAATCTACATGTTTAGATAAAGCAAAGGGGATATCAGAGCTTGTTTAAACATCCTGGATCCATTACTATCTCATAAATCAAATTATTTCTTATCATAAACACTTTTCAATCATCTAGTTGTTTTGCTATGCTATCTGTTAAACCTGGCTCATCCTTTTATAGCATTCACCCTACTTTTTTATCAGGAAGTGAAAATGTGAAGTGTGATCATTGTAACTGCAAAAATATTGCTCCTCTACACGTGACAGACATGAGTTCTCTTAACATTTACTGAATCCAAAACAGAAATAGTGAGAAACATACAACTTGATCCTAAGCATATCTTATCAGATACGTCTCACTGTGGATGTGTTTCACCTCCTTTTAAGCCAGGAATTTAGCTTCTTAAATTGCAGTGTGAACAAGCAACATGTTTGCGCATATAGGGCATCTGCTTCTACTTTGCTTCTCCTCCTTGGATAAACAGATGAACAAACTAGGTAGGACAAGCTTAACATGATGGTCCAATTGATTGCTTGATTTCAAATGAAAAAGATTTCAAGAAAATTGGAAAGGAGAGTACAACAAACCAAGTGTAATTTAGGATTCCTGTCTTAAAGTGATATGCTAATATCATCCTTTATTCAAAAGGGATACCCTTCATTTCCACAGTTAACAAGTCATCAGCCTCCAAGTCCAAGCCATCATTTGGATTTTTTTACATGCCATTGTTCATATCCAACTATCCAAGTGTTAGTCAGGACTTTGTTTTACACACATGAGTGCTGCCTTGCTACATCTGTGCATATTACATTCAGCAAAGCCTTTGTATTGCAAGATCAAACTGACTGTCAACACCTAAGAGACTTTATGGAATATATGATTATATGTACTGAAACAAGGCATAACCATGAAGTCTAAAATGGGGTCTGTTGGTTTATGAATCCAGATCATTTGAGCCAGATATCACAGGGTATTATGCTGTGCTAGCCATGCCCAGTATGTTAACCTGCTGATGCAAACTGGCAGAGCAAAATGTGAATGGACTGGATGCATGAAACCCCTCTTAATGCACTTATGCATAATGCAGGGGTAGGAACGTGAAGCCTTACTAGTGTTGTCTATGCTGGCTAGGGCTGCTGACACTTGCAGTCCAATATCTGAAGGATTGCACGATTCCCAATCCAACATAACAGTATTAAAAGCCTGAATTCCTGGTATATCATTATGTGGAAATATTTTATTTCTCCATAAATATGTATTTCTCGGGATTTCAGGCTCTTAAATGATAGTTAGGACTATGATCTGCTCCATGCTTACTGTGCCTGAAATCTTGTACTTATACTTTATTTATTAATGTTAATTCTAACCTGCTTTTCTTTGTAATATATACTCAAAACAACATATAAAATATAAAGTCATAAAATAATAAAATAGTTATAAAACAAAGTCATTTGAGCCTTACTGACAGTTGGACTTGATTCTCATTATTAGGGCCTTTTAGTAATTCAATGACCATTAATGACCATTAAGGCTAGATATTAATAGCCCAGTTTTCATATTTATTTATTTATAACTATGATCTCCTATCTTAATTCAATCTTACAGCTGTAGCACTGTAGACTAGAAGTCCTATACATGTTTGCTTAGATTGTATCCCCACAGCATTCAATAGGATATATTTTCAGGGAGTTGTATATAGGGTTTATAGCCAGTGTAGAAAGTCTATTGGGGACATCTTAGCTATTAAAAGAGTAGGGTTTTTTAAAATAGATTTTTAAATTATTATTATTATAGTTTATTTATATAGCACCGTACATTTACATAGCGCTTTACGTAGTCATCAACCAAGATACAGATAAAACCTGCCTACGGCATACAATCTAAAATCAATAGCAGCAAAATTATAAAATAACATCTTATAATAATACAATATGTAAGAAATACATAGCAAATAACAATAAGAATGAAATAACATGGCAAATCACACTAACAATAAAAAGCAAAGAAATAGATAGCAATTCACAGCAACAGTAAAAAAAAATGCCTAGCAATTAACATGGCAAAACAGATACAATAGGATATTATTCCCCATTCTCAAACACACATACACACCCTCCCAGTCCTCAAAAACAATATTAAACAGCCTCAGCTGTTGCGTTGGTGGAAAAAGGCACAGGCAGCCTCTCAGTTTGGCTTGGAGCTATGTGGTGGTGTTGAGGGCATGGTAGAAGATGGCTCAGAGCCTTAGTCCTGCCCCCTCTCCAAGTCCTTCACCTCAGATGTTGCCTTGGTGGAAAAAGGCACAGGCAGCCTCCCAGAGTGGAGCAAGCTATTTTAAATCTAGAAGTTGGATTTAAGAGTATCACGGTAGTCTCTAGCTGTGGTATGACAGTGGTCTCATGTTCATTTGCCAGCAAGTGTCCATGGCATAAATTCAACCATTGTGCAAACCAGATTCACTTATAACAGCAAAAAGTTCATTTCTCTTGTTAACCTGGCCTATATGGAATCAGCGAAAATGATCTGTTTTGTATCAGTGAAACTTACTGGATATATCTTGCCCATGACACTGCAGCCTACAAAATCTGTCTTGGCGTATTACTTCGGCTTACAATGTATGCCGCAAAGTTAAGTTAAAAACAAGAGCACAGGAGAGACATAATAGGTTTCTGAAAATATAGCTGGGGCCTCTTTCTGGCATGACTTGTTAAGCATCTGGGTAAAGTATACCCACTGAGACCTTAACATTTGCCCACACAGCCTCCTACACATACTATTTTTTTTATTTATTTATTTTGGCATTGCACTTGCTATCTTTCTTCCTTTTTGGGAAGGCTATAGGAATTAATTTTGATTTAAACCCCTAAAACTGCTGAAAGGTTTTAAGTTTGGCTTTGTGGTTTACTGTAGCTTGGGGCATAAATTATTTAGCACTCATACATGGCCTGTCATGTCTTGTTACTTAAGTGCAATACAGCTTTCATCCTTATACCCAAGGGGGCCATCCAATGGACAGCTGGTGATGTCATCCCCATTTGGTTAATCCCTTATGATGGAGGGGGGCTGGTGTAAAGCATTTCAAGCAGATCCTATAGTGTTCCTCCCCTTAGTTTCACCCGATGCAATAGATTGATTTGAACTCATCACTGTAGGTTCAAGGCTCCCCACTAATTGGGCTGGGTTTTAAAAAATTAAATAAATGACCCCAAAGGCAACTGTTTCTGCTCAACAGAAGGCAGAGCAGATGAACTCTGCTGCCTCCATGCTGTGTCTGTCATTCAAGGTTGAGCTGCTTTTAACAGAAGACCTTTGCCAGTCCCAATGAGAAACTGGACATTTTGCTTACATTTTGAAGACATTTAAATGAATCACTTCAAATAAGAATAAATATATGTATACCAATACTGAAGCTACTGTTTGGGTTTTCAGTCTGCTGTGCTAAAACTGTATTGTAATTCCTGCCAAAGTGCATCTTTATGAGGACAGAGAAGGCAAAATCTTTAAAATAAGAGATATTATAGAGTTGTTGTGTTGGTACTGTGAAGGCCTCTACTGAGAAATGTATGTTGTGTCCTAAAAAAATCATGTTGTTCTAGGAGGGAAAAGCCTACAAATGGAGAACAGCTGGTAGTCCTAAAAAGTATTTTGTCAGGTGAATAAAGGACCAGTTAAAACTATGATCCCTGGTGAAACCTGAAACTCTGTTTGCAGGCATTTGCCCAGCTGAGAAAGGCATATGTGTTTAAGGGCTTTAAAAGATACAAAGAACCTCATGATATTCAAAATACTTGGTGACTCCAATGTCAATGAGAGTATGCAGGCAATATGATTGAGTATTGCACAGGCGTGAAATAGGGAAAGAAGTCACTTGCACAAAAGACAAATGAGGAAAACAAGAAAACAAGACAACCCCTTCAAAGATGAGACAATAAGATGCTGTTTTGGCATTTGCCTTTTTAACATTTAAAGTGCTGCAAAAACTATTCAAAGTAAAAGAGATGCTGGAGGGATGACAAATTATTTAGCAATTCAATCAAATGCTGCTGCTTTCACTGTGATGATGCCAGGAGGACTACAGGAGCAAAATCAATATCCTTGTAATGGTTTGGACATTGGATTGTGACTCTGGAGACCAGAGTTTGAGTCTCTAGTCAGCCATGAAGCTCACTGGGTGACCCTGGGTGAGCCACGTGCTCTTGGCCTCAGGGGAAGGCAATGGCAAGCCTCCTCTGAATAAATTTTGCCAAGAAAAACCCATCATAGGTTCACCCTAGAGTCCCCATAAGTCGGAAACAACCTGAAGGGGCACAACAACAACAAGAAAATTAATAATAATAATAATAATAATAATAATAATAAAATTTATTTCTTACCCTCCTTTACTCAAGGCTTATGGTACATACACCATAGATTAAAACACATAAAGCCATTTAAAGTCATAAATTAAAACACATAAATATAGGAGAAATAAAAATCATGCGAAATAAAATTTAAAATTTACCAATTTAAATGTCATAGTTTAAAATCAACTGAGTAGGCCTGCTGGAAGAGATAGGGTTTTAATACTGTTTTAAATTCAGAAAGCATGTTTAGTTGTTGAATCTCTCCCAACAGGTCATTCCAAAGTCTAGGGGTGGCTGAAGAAAATGTCCTCTGGGTGAAGTAGTCCTGGTTGGCTGAAGTAAATGTCCTCCAGAGGACCTGAGTGTATGGAGCAGATAATATGGGAGATGATGACCCCATAGGCATCCTGGACTCAAACCATATAGGACTATAAAGGTAATTATCAACACTTTGTACTTTGCCTGGAAATTAACTGGCAGCCAGTTAGTGAACTTTGGTGTGATATGATCGCTCCTAGATGTAGCAGTGATCAATCTGGCTGTCATGACTGGAACTAATTGTAGCTTCCAAACTTGATACAAAGGTAGCCCAATGTAGAGTGCATTACAAAAGTCCAGTCTTGAGATTACCAGTGCATGCACTACCATCTTTAGGTCCTCCAGTTCTAGGAAAGGGGGCAGCTGGTGTATCAGCCGAAACTGATTATAAGCAACTTATCCAAAAGAAGCTTCCATGCTGGGGATGATGGGGACAAGTCATATCAGTATTTTAGTCTGATCTTCAGAGGTGTTGAACATTAGCCACAAAACAAGTTCAGCACCTTGGACAGCTTCTTTTAAACTTCATACTAAAACCTGAAGGAATGTTGTTATTGTTAGCTGCCCTCAAATCAAACTCAACTCCTGGTGACCCAGTGGATGAAGCATCTCCAAGATTGCTGCTCTGCTTGTAGATTCAGGGCTCTGACCTCCGACTGAGTCTATCCATCTGGTGTGTGGTCTTGCATGCTTTCTCCTGCCCAGCATTATTATCTTTTTCAATGAGTTCTGCCTTCTCATGATGTGGCCAAAGTACAACAGCCTCAGTTTCATCATCTTGGCTTCCTGGGAGAGTTCAAACCTGATCTGTTCAACTAGGACCCAACTGTTTGTCCACCACCAACACTGACAAGGAAGCCACCAACATCCACCATTCTTATTCCAAAACAAGCAAGGACAAGACTATCCCAAGATATTTAAGTGGCTAAAGGACCAGTCATATGACCTAGGAATAAATCCTGTTTAATTCCCACATTTAAAACTTCCTGGAAGACATGCATAGGCTCGCACTGTCAACTGCAATTGGAAGCAAAAGCATTAAATTGTCAAAGGAGCAACAGAACCAACTGTGCCATTAAAAATGATGGGGTTATCTCTGTAATTCTGCCAAAGTTTTACTAGATCATCTTCCAAGTGTGATTTTAAATATGTATCTGTCCAGCCTTATTTTAAAACCTGCATGCCATACAGCTCCTTAAGAAACAGCACCTGTCTGCCAAAACAAGTATTGTGGCATCATATAAAAGGTAAGCCTAGATTTGTCTATTCAGAAAGAAGTTTAATTGGTTTTACATGGTGTAGTGGTGTGAGTGTTTAGGACTCTGGGACACAAGGGCTCAAATCCCCATTCAGCCATGGAAACCCACTGGATGACCTTGGGCAAGTCACACTCTCTCAGCCTGAGAAGAAGGTAATGACAAACCAACAAATTGGCATGACTTGAAGGCACATAGCAAATGTTGAGGTTACTTCTTTTACAAAGAAGTAGTGCGGTGTAGTGGTTTGAGTGCTGGACTAGGACTCTGGGAGTCTAGGGTTCAAATCCCTACTCCATGATGGATGGATGACCTTAGGCAAGTCACACTCTCTCAACTTCAGAGGAAGGCAATGGCAAACCACTGCCAAATAAATTTTGCAAAGAAACTCGTGATAGGTTCACCATAAAGTGCCACATGAAGGCACATAACAAACGTAATCCAGTGCAGATTTACCCAGGATGAGGCTCAATCAAGGTTAAGATATGTCCTTCATTTCAGCCTCCTCTCCAGGAGTTATTCCCCAATGTCCTCCCTGTGGACATGAATGTGTATTTACATGAGTGTTTTTAGCTTTTACTTTGTAATGTCCTACATTTTTCTTGAATGTCCTGCATTCTGCGGTGCCTTGCCCTTTGTGCTTAGGAGGACATCTGGTCAGCTTGGACTCACTGAAATAGACAAGAGCTTATTCCTGAGGAGAACACAGAAGACTGTGCTGAGGGTGCATCTACACTACAGAAATAATGTAGTTTGACACCGCTTAGCTCCATCCTATGGAATCCTGGGATCTGTACTTTCACAAGGTCTTTCACCTCGCAAAGCTACAGATCCCAGTATTCTGTAGGGTGGAAAGTGGTGTCAAACTGCATTATTTCTACAGTGTAGTATACGTGCCCTGTAAGAAACTATTGGTTGTTTTTCTTTTGTAGGGAGATTGCGGGAAGCCAATACTAAAACCTTTGAAGGTGGCACACAGGACTTTTAGTGTGTTTATCAAAGGCTGCAGAAATAGTCCAGTCTGACACTACTTTAACTGCCCTGGCTCAATGCTATGGAATTTTGGGAACTAGTTCTGAGAGACATTTAGCCTTCTCTGTCAAAGAGCTCTGGGAGGACACAACAAACTACAAATCCCAGAATGCCACTGTGCAGAAATAATGCATTTTTGACACCAGTTTAACTGCCCTGGCTCAGTGCTAGGGAATCCTGGGATTTGTAGTCTGTTGGGGCCTCAGAGCTCTCAGAGAAGTCTAAATGTCCCACAACAGTTCCCCAGAATTCCACAGCATTAAGCCATAGCAGTTAAAGTGGTGTCAAAGTGTATTATTTCTGCAGTGTGTGCCTGTAGCCAGAGAGAGACCTACGTGTGTGACATATGTGAAACTTCTGAACACTCGCGAGAATAGAGCCACGACATCTCGCGATGCTGAATTCCTGTAGTAAAAAACGCAAGCGGAGGGAGAGGCGAGAAGGAGCAGGAGGCGAGGATCCTCCT
>NC_056522.1:231291064-231354831 GCF_019175285.1 Sceloporus undulatus
TGAGTGACGTCACGAGCAGCGCCTTCTCCCTCTGCGTGCTCGACGTGCGCGAGTGAAGCGCCTGCTGCCACGAGGGAGGGTGGAACCTTGAGGGGGGCAGCGTTCCGAAACCCTTGATCCAAGGGGAGGGGGGAGGGGCTGTGCACGCGCTCCAAGGGCTCGCCAGGTGGTACGGCAGCCTCGAAGGGCCAATAATCATAATAAAGCAAAGGGTTGTTGTATTTCTGCCCCGTTGGCCAACCTTGATTGCTGGAAGTGGCAAGAATGCCCGGCGTCGCTTCCCGTAAGAGCCAGGAACGGAACCGAGACAGCGCCATGGAGCAGCCGGCAGCTGATGTGGGTTGGAGCAGGGGAAGGGGAAAGCTGGGGGTGGAAGGGCGGGTGGGCAGGCGGCAAGGAACTACAGTTCCCAGAATTCCATAGCACTGAGTTAAAGCAGTCTCAAACCAGCCTTATACTGTAGTGTGTTACTCTTAGGCCCTCTTCCATCCCTCCTGGACACCCCACACTTTCAGATCTGATCAGACATCCCTTATCGTTATTATTATTATTATTATTTATAGCATTATATATAATACAGCATTATTATTATTATTATTGTTATATTTATGGTATTACATATAGTACATGATTATTATCATTGTCATTTTCATTGTCTTTATCTTTCTAGAAAGGCAGCATAGCCTAGTGGTTTGAGTGTTGAACTTCTCATAGGATTCTGGTTTTGACACTTGCCTGTTTAGCTTTGAAAGTGCTGCCAAAAGTACCCTGACAGTCACAAAAAGAGATGCTGGAGTGATGGCAAATTATTTGGCAGTCCAAACAGATACTTTAGCTGGGGAGGGGAGGGGGTTGCCAGGTGTACTACGGAACAAAACCAGTCTCCTGGTGGTGGGCTGAGTGTTGGGCTGTGACCCTGGAGAGCAGGGTTCAAATCTTGGCTGGGCCACGGAAACCCACTGGGTGGCCCAAATATCTGGTTAAAAATCCATTATTATTATTATATTGATAGAGATCCAGCATGGCCTAGTGGTTTGAGTGCTGGACTACAGCCCTGGAGACCAGCTCAGCCATGGAAAGCCACTGGGTGACCTTGAGCAAGTGACATGCTCTCAGCCTCAAGAGGAGGCAACGGCAAACCTCTTCTGAACAGAGCTTGCCAAGAAAACCCCTTGATAAGTTTGCCTTAGGGTTGCCATAACTCAGAAATGACTTGAAAGCACGCAGCAACAGAAAGCGTTATGTATTTATATTCCGCTTTCTCCCCAAAATTGGGACACAAAGGGGCTTACAAATTTTAACAATTTACAGGAGTTTTACATTATAGCAGAGAGCTGATAGATACATCATACATAGTATGTCCAAGCATTAGTGTTGGCTAGATTTTTGTATATTAGAAGAGTTTACATGTTTTGTTCCGACCACTTACAGATATTCACTCTTATAAAGAGAATCCTTTGATTTTCCTGTTTGGAGTCCTCCTTTCTTTTAAGAAAAGAAACTTCATACAACTTAGACTGTGCATCAACTGCTTCATCTTTCCTTTTAAAATCATAAACATCTAACAATTCTAGTAGTTGTTTTTATATATATATATATATATATACACACACACACACACACACACACACGGAGAGAAATACTGTATAAAATATATCTCCATATATGTAAAATAAAATTAAGACCAATAGTCTTAATTCTTGAATCAGGCAACTGTCTACTAACCAGAATTAAATTCTTACTTCTGCTCCAGAGTTACTCCTCAGAGTTAGTACTCCCTGAAGCTCAACTGCTATACACCTTTGTTCATGTACATGGACTTTGATTTATTTATATTGTATTACTGGTACTTTATTTACCATAAAGTTGGCTTTTACTTAAGGTGACTCTGTATATGAAAGACCACATAAACACCCAGTTTGTAAGGATTTGCAACTCAGGACTGGGCCTTCCCTGATTGAGTCTGTCCACCTACGTTCTGGTCTTCTTGTCCTACAGCTTTCAACTTTACCTAGCATTATTGTCTTTTCTGATGAGTGTGTCTTCCCTTGCTATGGCTAACACAGCCTCAGTTTAGTCCTTTTGACTTCTAGGGTACATTTAGGTTTGGATTGCTCTTGGGCCCATTTAATTGTCTTTTTGGCAATCCGTGGTGTCTGTACAACTTTAATGCAGCACCTCACTTGAGATGAGTTGATTCTCTTCTGCTTTCTTAACTGTCCAGATTTCACAATCATACACAGAAATCAGTAATACTATGGCATGCATGACCCTGGCTTTGGTATTTAATGATATACCTTTACACTTGAGGATCTTACCTTGACCTTCCAAGTCATCTTCTTTTGAAGTCTTGATTATGTGGCTAGGTGTAGAAAATCTGTAACCATTTTGATATCTTTATCCTCCATTTTAAAGTTAGGTAAATAATCTGTGATCATTATTTTTGTTTTCTTAATTTCCTGTTGAAATCCTCCTGCTTTTGCCCTTTCTTCCTCAAATTTCATCAATAGTCGTTCCAAGTCTTTGCTGTTTTCTGCAAGTAAGATGGTGACATCTGCATACAGTATTATAAACTAGTGATGCTCCTTCTCCCAATGTTCACTTCTCATTTCTCTGAGTGTAATCATGCTTCTGCATGATATGTTCTGTGTATAAATTAAACAGGGAGTGATAAAATGCAGACTTGCCTGATCTCCTAGGTGGTGGAAGCCATTCTTATTTCTCTCCATTCTGCCCTGAATATAGGTTATACATGAAGACAATCAAATGTTGTGGCACATACATTTCTTTTAGAGCGATTAATGCACAATTGGAGACCTTGCTACAATCTATAAAGCACAGGCTGGTTTTCTTCTGAAATTCTGTCGTGAGCTCTATTAATTGATGTATGCTTGTATTATGATCCTTAGTGCCTCTTCCTTTCTGAACCCAGCTTGGACAGCTGGTATTTCTTAACATTCAGAATTATTACTCAAGTTCATATCTCATGCTAGAGTGAGTGATAATAAAACAGATTGAGGAACAGGGTACTATTTTTGGCAGTGACTTTTAATATTCATATCTGTGTTAGGAAAATTACTTTTTAAATGCAGTAATCAATTCTCTGATTATCTGTAGGACAATAATTGCAACTAAAGTCTGTGCTGCTATCACTGGATGTGATAGATATAGGATTTTGTGAGTTGCCAAATTGAGAAAAGGAGTATTTGAATTCATGATCCCAGCAGGTACAAGCTTGGGAAAGGATTGGGATTATGTTGTCCTATACTTGTGGTGTTGGTATAATATTTCTTTTTACATCTATATATATTTTTTTCCCCTGTATGGATTCTACTTCATCTCCATCCTGCATATAATATATTTCCATTATCACTATTATAGGTCTCTCTCGTTGTTGTTTCTAAAGCTAGTTTTAATATTATTACACAGGTTTGCAAATCACTTTTATAATTTTACGCTGCTGTCTTAACTGAGAAATCTATTTGGCTTTCAGTTTTAAATGATTGTTTTCTGTCTGCCCCTTTACTCTGTATCACCACAGATCTGTACTCCAACTTTCCTCATTCCCCTTTCCCCATTCCAGATTCCTTCTTGCACTATTATATCCTTCTTACTTTACTCCATAGCACCTCCTGACTTCATTGATAGTACCTGTAATTTTCTTTTGCATTATTGAGATCCTATGTGGTATCGTGGTTTGAGTGTTGGACTATGACTCTGGAGACCAGGGTTTGAATCCAGGCTTGGCTATGGAAATCAACTGAGTGGCCTTGGGCAAGTCACACTCTCTCAGCCTCAGAGGATGACAGTGGTAAACCCCCTCTGAAGAAGCTTGCCAAGAAAACCCCATTATAGGATCGACTTAGTGTCTTTCCATAAGTCAAAAATGATCTGAAGGCACTCAACAACAAAAGGTCTCTTTATATCTTTATTTCATTTTGTGCAGTTTCCATGGTATTTTTTGCTCACCTCTTCCAATCCTTTTTCTTCCTTTCTCTGTTCTGCAAGATTGTACAAGGCTTTTGCCATCCCAGCAATTCATATACTAAGGGATCCTCTCATAGATGTGCCAACAGAGGGGCTGACTAGGTGTAAATGTGTCTTTTAATCCAAAGAAAGGTGATTGAGAGTTCCTACATGGCAGAATGGGGTTGGACTGGATGGCCCTTGGGGTCTCTTCCAAATCTATGATTCTATGAGAGTATATGTCTAAACATATTGTATAATGGAGGGAGGGGTAGATGGGTGCAGAGAGTGAAAAGAAGGACTATAATTGTCTTGAATGCTGTGTGTTGAGCAAATCCTGCCCCATAATAAAATTTGGTGGTTTAATTTTTAGTTATTGGGATATACTGAGTCTCTCTCAAACTGGTAACCTGAAACTCACTCGATTAAAAGGAAGTCGCATGAAAGGTACAATGAGGAACTATAGCTCTAATTCGAAAACACTCAGTTCCCTGTATTTCCAAGGATTTGTGTACTTGTGCACCTGTCAGACACAAGCCAAAGTAAATAGTAAACACCTTTACATGGCTTGATGTCTACTTGACAGATCAACTGGAACATTGAATGCTTTAGCTCAGTTCATCCCCAGAAAGTAAATAATAATAATAATAATAATAATAATAATAATAATAATAATAATTTGTTCATTTATTAACCACTTTTCCAACTATCAAAGCAGTGTACAGAAATTGTTAAAAACAGACAATAAGAACAGTAAAAACCACATCTTAAAAGTAGATAATTAAAATAGATTAAATGCGAGCAAAATTTAAAAACATCCAATGACATTGTTAAAATCAAAAATCATAAATACTATACATCGATAGGGGAATATATTCTTAAACGGAATTAGGAGGGAAGGCTTGAAGGAAGAGATGAGTTTTTAAAGCCTTCTTAAAGGCTTCCACTGATCCACTAAGGCGGATCCCTTCAGGTAAGGCATTCCATAGAAAGGGCACCACGGCTGAAAAGGCCCTTTGTTGAGTGGACGCCAATCTCACCTTAGGTTGGTTAAGAGACAGTTTTCCAGAAATTCTGAGTGTGTGGGGAGGATTATGCAGGGAGAGGCGTTCCCTCAAGTAACCCGGGCCCAAGCCAAGTACAGTACTTGGTTCTCATATGTTTATAGCTAGTGCCAGTATCTGAGTAAGTGAACTCATCTCAATGATGATGATGGTGGTGATGAATAAAATTTATTTATGTTTCCCCGCCTCTCCCAGTGGATCGAAGCGGGGTTACATGATGATGATGATGATGATGATGATGATGATACAAGAGAAGCATGGTGATTTCACATCTGTTAAGGTTTAAATCATTCTGTGATAAAAGGGGAATTGGGAAAAGTTGATCTCTAAGTTGATGTCACTTGTCGTGTGTGTTTCCCCCCGTGTGTGAGTGTGTGTGTTAGAGAGAGACAGACAAGTGGTAACAAATTTTGAATTTCTTATAACACACGCAATTTGTTCATACTGATCATCCTTTATTTGCTGGGATGTAATTCTCTATCTCACACTCAAGAAAATGTAATACCAAAATTAAAATGACAATTCTATGTTATTTTCAGAATCATGCCATAATTTTGCCTCCAAACTGTGTGCTCTGCTATTAACACATAATTCCATATGTAGAACATTGCCACGCATTAAGCGCTGTCAGATGGAGTGTGACAGAAGAACTCTGTGAATCTGATTATACCTTTTCCTTCCTATTAACTCTGACATGGCGAAAAGCTTTTATCACAAGAAGTCCTTTTTCCTCTTTAGGACTATGCAAAGGAAAGATATGGAGTGTTGCCACTGATACAATCCCAGGAGAAACCAGGTCAGTTTCAAACTTTGGAAAGCACACAGGTTGTAGGTTCCATGAAAATTATGCAGGTTTCTATGTCAAGTGAAATATGTAAATACATAATTGTGCCTTTCACCTTGTTGTTCACATTTAGAAATTGTTGCAGCTTTCTAATAATTTTAAATTAATGATCTAATTCTGTCTAAATAAAAAATGCTGGAATTTGAAATTGGTATATAGAAATTGTGTTTTATGTGCCTTCACATTATGTGCATGGACACGCCATTGCCTCTTCTGGCGTGCAGGTGCACTGTATCTTCTTTGAAAGCTTAACTGAATTTACAAAATTTAAAAATTACTTCCAACAATAATTTCAGCTCAATGTACATAACAGTTGATAGCACTGAAAATACTTAGAAAGTCAAAGATTCACAGAACAGACATCAGATTGGAATGGGAGAACACTGAAGTTATAATGTGAAATGGCTTAAGAGGAAAAGTGAAACTTGATTGTCCAAAGGAATACTATTGTGCAGAAAGGATTAATTCCAAGCTTAGCAGCAGTGATTTTTCAACTAGCACTACTATTTTACAGGGCTGCTTGTCTTAGAACATACATTATTACACATTTTCTATTACTGAACGTGGTAGAATGCTAACGTTCAAAATTCTGCTGACACATGTGTCTGGAGAATCTAATCAAAACAGGTGAGTCAAGAGCTCAGGATGCATTTCCTCTAATTTGCTTAGACCTTCACTGGAGAAGTGTACCTTACACTGCATATAACCTTCCTGTTTAGGTCGGCCAATATGTTTTACTAAAGCCTATCCCTCAATAGCTTTGGAGAGTTCTCTGCTTTATGACATGCTGGAAACTACCTGGTGGTCATTGTAAAAGCCCAGGTGTAAGCATCATAATTATGTTGCTGGGTCTACATTGGCTTTTCCCCCACAGGACTACCCTTCCTTTCATTGCTGGGGAGTGTTAGGAGAGACTCATGCAATTGGGCTGACCTTTATAGTTGGGATATTCCCACAAATATAAAATGCACATAGGATTGTACTTTGGAGATGATGGATTCTGTACAGGAGGGCCTAAAGACTCTATTTTCGTGAAATGTAACATAATGATCATTTAGACTCTGTCCAAGTAATCAAAAACCATCTGTACATGTTTCCTTAATTGGAACTGATCACTAGTCCATTTTAGCCAATGTTCTCTTATTTGTTACAGCTTCTCTAGCACCTAAGGTGAAAGAGATCACATATAGGCAAGAAGTTAAAATGCATTATACAGGGCATTATATAGTCAGCCCTCCATATTGGCAGGAGCACCTACAGATGGTCCTACCCCATTATCGTCAATGGTGGCACATGCACCCAGAGACTTTGGCACAGCCATGAACCTTTGAGCATCCATTGATACCAACTTTATGTCCTTTTTTAAAAACAACTGAATAATGTATTCTGTGATTTCTTTCTAAAAGAAAGCTTATTTTTTTAATCCTAAATTTATTAAAATAGCTGTTCAAAATTTAATGGAGTTTTTTCCAAACATGTTTAAAATGGAAACCTATAATATATTCTAAAATATAGATAGTTTAGGAAAGAAGGGGTTATTTTGAGATGTTTATGGAGGAAGCTAGAACCCACTAAAGAAATATGAATGTCACAGCGATTTTTATGTATTTCCCCTCTTTCTAGCTCTGCTGTCTACTCAGCTCCAAAGGGGCTCATAACCCTTTGGAGCACCTTTTTAGTATCCCCAGTGAGGGAAGGAAGAACTGGCAAAAATCACTGCCCCATTCTCTTCCTCTGTTGTCATCAACATTTAAGTAAGCACAACTCTGGATGCATTCCACAGTTATGCTAGGAGGACTCATTCTATTGTTTCCCATGTAACAGTGCATTAAATCTTCTTCAAGGTGCTTTTCTTGTGTTAAACAACTAATACAAGAAAAAGAGCCCTCCCTCCAGTCCATCTGCCTTGGTCCAGGCCTCAGAGGGAGAGAAGAATGCTGGACCTGATCCCCTCCCTCCCACCATTCCCTTCTCCTTTTGTGTCATGTCTTTTTAGATTGTAAGCCTGTCTATTATCTGTCTATTATCCCCTCTGTTGTAAGCCGCCCAGATTCCCAGTGATTGGGTGGCATATAAATAAATCCTATTATTATTATTATTATTATTATTATTATTATTATTATTATTATTTCTGTTGCATACAGATCGTGTGTTAATTCGAGTAAAGGATTTGACAGGAGAGAAAGCCGATGAAGTTGTCTGGGTTCGTGGTAGAGTCCATACCAGCAGAGCAAAAGGTAAAAACAGTTCTTGTGTGGTTCTTGAGTGTATATACCTGTACCAATTGTCCTTTGTGCATTTCATTACAGATCAAGAAGGTTAATGTTTTCTATACTTTTTCTAGTACTTTCCTGTACTACTCTTAATAGCACAGTGATTTAAAGTAGCTACATAGGATTCTATATAGAGATATAGATATATCTTGTTTGTGAAAGAGAGGTGGGTGAAAGAAAAGGGTCAAGTAGTAATCTGTGGGCCTTCCTTTTAGTTAATGCTCCAACTAACTGCTTGAAATGGCAGCCTGGACCACTTATTCATGAAAAAACTCTGGGTCAGTAGCTCCAACTGCCATTTTAAATGGCTGTCTTGAACATTTGCTTGTCATGGTGCCATTTCCTATGTAGGTGCAGTAGGCTGTGATGCTTGCTTTCAAGTTGTTGATAGGAAAATGTCCTAATTTCCTGCCTTTTTCTCACATGCATTCTCTCTCTGTGTCTCTCTCTCTCTTGCACACCGTGGATTCTGTTTTTGTCTCAACTCACCCTCTCCGGTTCTAACGGAATTGTATTCCACACCAGAGCACTCTCTGCCATAGATGCAGAAATTAAAACTTTAATGTCTCTCGTTCATCAGTGACATGGGTTGTAAATGCTTTGCTTCTTGTCTTAAGTTCAATAATATATGTTAGCTTTTAATGAGTTGGCTCGTTAAGTTAGCTTTTAATGAGAATTGTATAATTATGAACTATTTTTGAATTACTTTAAATAAATACATTATCATATAGAAGTAAAATTTAAAACCACAAGAGAAGTATCAATCATTAAGAATGCTAAAATTTCTCTTTTCAGCTGGATGGTCGGAATATATATCCTACATTCTAAAGGGAATGGGAAACCTGGAACAAATCAGGCTTTCATGTGTCTCAAACAAAATATTTTAGCTCATAATTTTTTTTAAAAAAAATCTTCTCATACAGTGAGCTCAAAGGAAATTCTTATCTAAGCTTGAGCTCTATGGAGTATCTTGTTCATACAGAACCACCTGCCTGTCATTTTTCTTCACTAGGGAAGCACAAGGTTGGGGATTTGGCTTTTTTCAGTTGGGAGGGGATCCACTTCCAGTGCACACACTGAAGTATGTTTTTGACCTCTTCAGATGACATAAGATAGACAGCTGTTTTGTGAATTTGAACTTTGCATGCTCCTAAGCACAGCACACAATATTAACAAAGATCATGCAGAGGTCAGACCAAAGTCCTGTTGAAACTTTTCATCAGTAATGGAAACTAGTGATGAGCCTAAGTGGAATCACAACTGGAGCAAGGGGTTGTGCCTTCTGGCACTACAATAAGATCCCCTTATCCTCAGGGAAATGTTCAAAGACCCTCTGAGGATATCTGAAACAGTAGATAGTACTGAATTTTATATTTGACTGTATTTTTAGACCACAAAAATGTAATTAAAATATCCCTCCCCCTGCTCACATGCTGCCCCACAGAGGGTGGGGAAACCATTCTGCTCCCACATTTCCTCTCATTGCTTCCTCAGAACAAGTGGAATGTCAACCTCTGGCCTAAGCATACCATAGAATCGTACTGGTGAACTTAGACATGCCCACAAACATGCTGACAAATGCACTCTATTTGTGGGTGTCTCTAGATCAATTCTATGGTATGCTTGGACCAGAGGTTGACCTTCCACTTGTTGTGAGAAAGCAACAAGAGGAAAATTCGGGAGCAGGTAAGGTGGGTATTTTTTTTACCACAAGTAAGTGAAACCGTGGAAAGCAAATCTGCAGATAAGAGCGTCTTACTGTATAGTAAAGTAGATCTTTCCCCTTGTACCCTAAACATATCTTGTGTGGTGGTAAAACATAAAAAAGACATTTTTGCTGTTACTGTAGTGATGAGGCAGAATAATGAAGGGTATATAATATAATAAGTAAAGGATAAATAATAGAATGATCCTTTAGGAATCCTGGTTCCAGTATTTTAAAGAATTTAAAGCAGAAGTATGGCCTACAGGCTGCATGTGGCTCCCAGAACCCCATAGATAGTTTTTAACAGGTATAGGTATAAGAAGGAAGGAACAGGTGTACAGAGATTAAAAGATAAGCAGTATCCCAGGAAAAGTCTGCTAGACATGTCCTGTCTTTTTGGTCTGTATTGAATGAAATTCATACATGCTTTACCTCTTTCTTCGGATGGAGATGGTAGTAGAATGGGAATTTTTGAAAGAGGAGTTTTGTGAGGAGGAATAAAGAAAACTGCAGGGGATGGAGTGGGCAGAGGCTAGGAGGTACCATATATGCACCATGCTGTGATTTGCCTGTAGCTGGTGTGAGCTTTCTTCATTTCCAATGTTGGTTTCTACAGAGGAATGAACTATCAACATTGAAAAGTTCTTGTTGATGATAAATCAACACTTCTGTGTGGAGTTTTCTCTGCATAATGTTGTTATAGAATGGGTCACATGACATTGCCATGTTGTGATAGTCAGTAACATGGAGAACAATGCTGATGTCTATCTTAAGCCTCTATTTACTTAAATATATTGCACAGCCAAAGGCTGAGGTGGAGAGATGGCCATTTGAGAGGTTGCCATGGGCAGTGTTTAATTTGCATTAAATCCAGTTTGCCAGCAGCCGCATAACACCATTACTTGTGTGGCAAAGTATTTTTTATTACTAACCTGTGTGGAATAAATCTGCTGCCCTTCAGGTAAAAAAAAAGACTTTATAAGAAATTATAGAAAGGCAATATATTGCCCTTAATTTTCTAATCAGCATTATATTTATACAAACTGTGTGTATACTCAGAAATAAGGCTTGTGCAGTCATAATTTAATGCCATTGTGAGAATCATGTGCTTCTCTATCCCACTAAACGATACCATGAAGATCCATTCACTGAAATAAATTATTGCAGTATATAGATAGGATTCTGAGTGAAATTCACATGTCATCACTTCCATAAGTTACATAGTTAGAATTACTGGTGGATAGGTCTGTTACTGGCTTTAGCTATGATTCATCTGTGGAATTTCTGGGTTCAAAAGCAGCTAAGTATTATGTGCTCATCAGCCAAAAGTGGACAAGGGCTGTTAACTTAATGAACTGCCCATGGCTTTCTACAAACATGTTACTGCTTGCTGTTGGAAACAAAATACTGGGCTAGATTGACTAGAATAACCCCCCAGGATTAGCTTGTAATGTCTAATTTGGTCCTTAGTAATTATTGTGTTTGGTACCATCATGATCTAAATTAACTTTAGTAGTGTGTTATATAAAATTGCCAGTGGGAAAATTCAGTTGACGTCATGGGAGGAGAAAAAATCACCCTGTCTACTTTATGTTAGCCACAGTACAGTACTCATCCCAATAGTTAACTGGTAGAAATCAACGCTGTCTAACTCAAAGTGCGAACCAGGCTCCTTCAGTCCTGCACATTGGTAGCACTGGCTTGGTTTTAAACAGAAACCCACCCACCAACGTACTGTGCCATTAATGTTATGAGTCAATTCTGTTAAAAATGTTGTGTTGCGCATGCAAAGTACATTTATCTTTTAGCAGAACTGCATAAGTATCTGTGAAGTTAACTTAGCATTCAAAGTGTGGCATTACTTTAATTGCTAACTGTTGCTTCTTATACTAATTTTATTGGAGTAAAATGCTTAGTCTGGTGAAAAGCTAAAGTTGTAATTCTGCACACATTTACCTGAGAGTAAATGTGAATTCAGAATTTGAATTCAGATTATTGTTTTCATGGTGGACATGATTGTGCTATCAGACCCAGGAGCAAACAGGCCTTCAGTATACTGAAACAGCAGTTGATAATACTAGTACGGTGTCAAAACTGTCAACTTCAGTGGTGAGGTCAAGCAAAAGTATATGACATGATTGATGTGCCTTAGCTTTCCTTGCAGCTGTCATTTCCCATTAATTTTTAAGATCCAGGGGTTTCTCGTGGACATAATGTCTGCATTATTTGTTTCTGAGTCATGGAGTGCAAGAAGTTTTGGCTTCTTTCATATTTCAAAATTAAGTGCTATACTACTGATTATTGTAAAGACAAATGCAGCATAATAAATAGAAAGTCATATTGCAGGCATCAGTGTCATCTTTACATTTAATATCTGGAGCATCTTTGCAAAGATATTAGCAAATTATAAAGTGAAGGGTAGTGCTCCCGTTATTTTTCAGGAGTCATCAATACATATGAACTGAGACATCACTGCTGGGGTTTCAGACCTCAGAAGCCCCTCTTGTTGAAAGCAATGGGGAGAGATAGGTACACACAGTTGTATAATGTCCTCTCCACTCCAGCCAAATTGCTTTAAATTAAAAATCATTTTCATTTTACACTGTTTTAAATTAATTAGGTTGCTTTTATTATATATCACCCTGAGATTTTTTAGAGGAGGTGATATAAATGTTGTAATAAATAAATACATAAATGACCAGCCTAGATTGCAGCAGATCAGTTTGGGTTGCTGTGGAAATGAGAAACAGAAATATAGTCAGGGATCATTTTGGAAATGGCAGTGGATCCCCTTAACAAATCTTCTTGATGGTACATTTGACAAGCTGCCACCATGGACTATCCATCAACAGCCTGGTGCTCTCCATGTAATAAGGAGTACAGAGAAAGTAGTTCTGTTGGGGCAGAGCTACATATGGTTCACTTCTCCTCTGACACTTTGAGAATGCTGTGCATGCATGCCTTTCCTCTGTGGGGAACAGGGGAAGGAAGAGCTGAGGGTACAGATGACTCTTTTTCTCAAGATCTCTTCTTACACTCCAGTCTCTTAGTCAGACATAGTCTACTGAAGAACTAGAAGTCACTTAAACTATTTCCTGTTATTATTATTTTTTCAGTGTCTTTCCCAAAAGCTGTATTATGGAGAAGCCTGGTAGAGTCATTCCACAATTGGGAATTGCTGCTGCCAGTGACAAAATTACCCCCCCCCCCCAAAAAATGGGGTGTGTTCAATTTGTAGAAGCTTCATGAAATATTCAAAAACATTTTAGACTGGTTGAAAGGGGTTTAAACACTTTTTGAGGTAGGTCTGAAGCCTTGGGATTGATACACTTAACTTTAGCCTTGAGTTGTGTTGAACTCCCGGGTGGTCTATGTGTGTCTGAAGCATGGATATTTGCTTGAGTTCATGCCTTTTTCTTTGCGTCTTAGCATCTTAATCAGCTAGCATTGATGTAATTTATAGATCGCTACTTACACAAATTGATTTGTGCTTTTTTTCTCAGAATGCTGCATATGCCAGTTACCTGAAATTTCTTTTTATTTAAAATGAATACAAATTAAAAACAAAAGATTGTTGTGGTCTGAAAGTGGTAGCAAAGGCTACATGCTTGCTTGTATAATGTACTTCGAGAGCATTTATATTCAGGCTTAATTTTAAAGTAGTAGAACATACTTTTCTATTCATTGAGAGAGATCCTAAGTAACTTGTTGCCCTGAGTACACCTGCATTGTTCCTTCCTCTTTTCAGGAAAACAGTGTTTCTTAGTCCTACGTCAGCAGCAGTTTAATGTCCAAGCTCTGGTGGCTGTGGGAGACCATGCAAGTAAGCAGATGGTAAAGTTTGCTGCCAAGTAAGTAAGCAATTATATCCTGTTGTCACAGTAAACAATGGTGGGAACCAAGGCTCCCAGGGGTTGGGACCGTTTTCACACATTAACATCAATGCTGCATTTGTTTTTAAAATGTAGTTATTTAAATTGTCAGTTCACTATAGTGCTGAATGCCTTATACTTACAAAAGAGAAAATGGAACACAGGCTTGAAATTCATTCTGAACTGCTGAGAGGGCATTCTGTCACCCCAGACAGTTCCCATTTACTTTCAAGCTGGCTAACAAAAAAGGTTGGCAGGCTAAGCTTGGAGGCATTATTTTGCTAGAAGTTTGTGTGTGCATGTGAACATAGGCTCAGCCTCCCCCTTTTTTTTTAAGCATTGGATCTTCGCTGAATAATGTATTCTGTCTCATCTAACTGCCAAGTGAAAATGAAAGGTATTTAGAAGTCTAATATTGTAATTTTTTTTCTTAAATTGAGTTAAGAACCTAATTTGTGTTCTTTTATTCTTCATTACAGGCACTTAAACTTGTTTGTTTGTTTTTTCCCTCCCCCCACTTTTATTTATTTATTTATTTATTTATTTATTTTGGATAGGAAGTGACTTGGTTTCTGTTTTAGTAAGAAACATTGCAATCAAGGCTTTGCCTGCTCACTGTAAATGCTTCTAAAATTTGGATCTGACAAGTCCCTGGGTTGCCAAAACAATCTGGGAATGAAAGTAGAAAGCAGCATATCCTGGGAACATGCTAGACACTGGAGGATCCTCTAGACTACTACTACTCAAAGTGATTGTTCCTTGAACTGGTGGAGATCCCTGAGCTGTTGACTGCAGGTTCCTGTTGACTTTCCTGGAAGTCAACAGCCAATAATTCTTAAGCTATCAGACCAGTGTTTTATTTCCCCAGTGTGCCTGTGACTGGTACCATACTTGTGCCCACTGGCTTCAGTTGTTTCTTTTCAGTTGTTTCGTATTCCTCTGGAAGCCTTCCAGGAACCAGCAGCAGCTGACTTCTGGACCAGCACTGATCCACAGGCCACCACTTCGAGTAGCACTGCTCTAGATTTTGTCACCGGGTGAAGCGTGCAGTCTAAATCTTAGAATTGTTAATATTCGGCCGTCTTTTCATGTTTTTAAAGTTAAATTAGTTAGAGTGAGTGAGTTGTGTTTTCTATGTGTTCAGTTCTAAGTTTAATTGCACACATTGTTGGTTATATTCTTGACTTGCCTTTGTGGCAAAATAGTCTTTAAGGCGCGTTACAGACCGCCGAATTGCGGCGGTCTGCTGCTGGCGCCGCTTGCAGCGTCCGGGAGCCGCAGCTTCTAAACTGCGGGACTCCCGGACGCTGCGAGGAAGAAGCGCAGAAATCGTGCTCCTTCCTGGGCCCTGGAAGTGGCACCGCAAAGCGCAAGGCGCGCTTTCGCAGCGTCACTTCCGCCGCAACACGTCTGGATGCTAGGCGTCCAAGACTTCAAAATGGCGGCAGCCATGTGGAACGGCCGCCACCATTTGTTACAGACAGAGTCCGTAACAGAAGTAGGGGCGTCTAGAAGAGCCGCCCCTTTTTTAAACTGGGACGTCCTAAGGACGTCCCAAATGGCGGTCTGTAACCTGCCTAAAATAACGAAACGTGTACTTATTTAGCTTTTTACTTAATCCATCCAAATTTAAAATATTGGCCCACCATAATGTCAAAATGTTCTGATGCATTTGAATTACATTTGAGATACTACCTTTCTGTGTCTAGATGTAGTTTTTGTGGTGGAGGAGTGAACTATCACTCCAGCCTACATGAACACTGCACCTGGAGATAGCTTAAATGGTTTAGAAAAGGTGAAGCTGCCTTCATGAACTTTTCTAATGAGAAGTTCTAAACAGTTCCTTCAAATTATCTTTAAGGCCATGGAACAGCATTCATTATAGTGGTTGTTTATGATGATACACTTTGTAGAAATGATGGTATACAGGATCTGGAGACAGTATGAAGTGGCCTGATTGTTCTTTTAATGGCTTTGAGATTCGGTTTTGTTTCAATTCTTAAAGAGCCTCACTGGAGGAAAATTGGTATTTTTCCTCATTTGGTCTCTCTGGATGGTGCCCTCACTGCTTTGGCTTCATTTGTGCCATGAGTCCTTGACTGACCTTTCTTAATGGCTACAGCTCCTCTGTTCAACTTTTTATGATCATTTGCTGTGCACCAGGAATTTCCTATTGTAGCTTCTGTTCGTGCCTTTATACTGTGGCTTTTTTCTAACAGAGCCATGTATTTTGGCTCTAATCTGTGTGTCTCTTAGTCAAGCTCCCTAGGCAAATAGTTCAGCTGCCTAAGTATCTCAGGCATCTAAATTTAGAGCACATCCCATTTGTGCAAAAACATTTTTTTTCAAATGAACATTCAATGATTTTTCAGTCATTCTTCAAACTAAAATAACACTATGGCCTGTTACAGACTGCCAAAATAAAGCTGCTTCAGGTCTCTTTGGAGATATGCTATTTAAATGATGCATGGGTACTAAGAGTCCGGAGGTTGCGCCAAAGCCACACTCCATTCCTAAGCACTGGAGTGCAGCTTTGGTGCAGCTTCTGGATTCTTAGGGTGCATGCATCATTTAAATACCATACCTCCAAAGAGACCCGAAGCAGCTTTATTTTGGCAGTCTGTAACAGGCCAATATTTTCTGGATGAACATTTAAAAGTTTTTTTTCTACTAAAAGTATTCACTGTGATCTTTTTACTTTTGTCTTCTTATTTTATTCCTTATGAAGAGATCAGTAACCTGATTTATTTATTACAACTCTGTTCTTGCATCTTTTCTATGTGGTTTTTGCAATCACTGACACTTCACTTGTTCAGATCAGATTATTTTCTTTGTTGTTGTCAGTTGCTAATCAAAATATTGTGGAAGACTTTAGCTGAAATCTAGATAAATGACATCCACAGAATTCCCACCATCTACTAAACAAGTCACTCAGTCAAAAAAATTAAAAAGATACAAGGTTAGTTTGACAGGATTTGTTCTTGACAAAACCATGCTGGGTCATGCAAATCATTATTGTCATTGAGACAATGGCAAGGAGACTCCTGTATAATCAGTTCCAAAAAATTTTCCTGGTATTGAGATCAGGCTAACTGTCCTATATTTCCTGGATCATCTTTTTTGCTTTTTGGTTTATAGAGAGAGACAGTGTTTGCTTGTCTCCAGTTGTCTGGTAAATCACCTGTTCTCCAGGATTTCTCAAATATGATGGCAAGCAGTTCTGCAAGTATGTCACCAAGTTCCTTCAATATCTTGGGTTACAGTTCATCTATCCCTGCAGATTTAATTCATTTAGATTAACTTGTTGATTTCTGACCAAATCTTTAACATTCTTAATTTGCAACTGTGCTTCATCGCCAAGGTCTCTGCTGATGCATGAAAACAAAACTACTACAGTAATGAGTGTTCTGGCTTTTCATTGTGATCTGTTAGCATTTTACCATCCTTTCTGCACAGCAGTCCCACCATTTCTTTAATCATACTCTTCTTCAGACATGTTTGAAAAAAACCTTTTTGTTGCTTGTAGCTTGCCTAGTCAGTCTCAGCTCATTTTGAATTTTAGTTTTCCTTACACTATTCCTGCAAGCTTGGACTACACATCTGTATTTTTCCTTAGTGATTTGTACTTCCTTCCATTCTTTATCGATGCTCTTTTTTCTTTTTATGTTTTCCTTGAGTTAGTTTGCAGCCACATTGGCTATTTCAAATGTTTCCCATTTTCCTTCTTCCATAGAATTGTTTCTGATTGAGCTTTTAGCATTGCTTCTTTTTGAAATCCTATCCATGCTGGGTGGTTTTTTCCTTTAGCATTTCTCACCATGGGATTCTGCTTGGTATTTCCCTGAACTTAATAAAACCTGCTTTCCTAAAATCTAAGGTTTGTGTTTGACTATATTCTTCTTTGACCTTTCCCACAATCATGAATCCTAGCATTGCATGGTTACTCTCCACTAAAGTACCAACTGCTTTGATTCCAGTGACCAACTCTTCCTTATTGGTTAGGATCAAGCAGTATTGCTGATCCCCTTATTCCTCCCTCCACCTTTTGAAAGGGGAAATTACCTGCATTGCTTGCCTATACTTAACAATGCTAGTTTCCCAGCAGATATTACGATAATTGAAGTCTTTCAGAGCTCCAGTTCAGAAATCCTGGAGATTTCTGAAGTTTGTTTCAGAAAAGCATCATCCACACCCTCATTTTGATATGATGGCCTGTAGTAAACCCCTACTACAATGTTGTTTAGATGTCTTTCTCCATTTTTAACCCAAATCTCTCCACTGGTCCAGTGTGATCACTCATGTATTTCAGTACAAGTGAGTTTGTATTTGACTTATAATGCTATTTTCCCTCCTTTTCTCCCCCATCTGATCTTTTTTGAAGAGATTATATCCTTCATTTGTTATATTCTAGTTATGGAAGTCCCTGTTATACTTATAAAGTCATATTTATCTTCATGCACTAGGACTTCATGCTTGTCTTGTTTGTATCCCAAACTCTGTTCATTGGTATATGAACAGCCAAAGCCTTATTTGTTCTCATCTTTTATTCTACTGTAGGTAGACTTTGGCCCTCTAAATCCTTTGGACTTCATCTGCCAGAAGCCCCAGTCAGCTGGGCTAATAGTCAGGAATTCTGGGAGCTGAAATTCAAAATATCTGGAAGGCTAGGCTTGGAAATCACTGCCTATTTCTTCTTTACTCATTTCTGGTGGGAAAAGCCCCTTCTCTTCCTTTTCTCTACATTTCTCCTTATCTTTTATAATAATACTGTTTGTATCAGTCTATGTTTAGTGTTCCTCTCCTCTGTTCAATCCCCACATTGTTGTCTCTTTGACTGTATATATCACTGCATTATTCCATAGCTGTCTCAAACTCCACATACCAGTCTTTTTCCCCTCCAACTCTACTCCTTTATACCAATCCATATTGCTTTAGAGCAGAACCACTGCTATTATCCTGTACACAAATAGTAAAGCATAGAGGACAAACATCTACTTATGACCATCTGTAAACTTAATCGGCCTAGCAAAAGGCCTGAAGCTATATCCAAAACGTGTGATTCAAGGCAAACATATCTGCAATTTCTCCTCAGATGATTCCATCCTTTTTAATGGAATCTCTTCAAGAACAGATTTGAACTTCTGCCTTTACAAGAGATGCATCCATGGTTAAAGGAGAGAACTCAAGAGCAATGGAGATCATAATGCTCCATCCACTATGTGTACAAAATTCCTTTTGCCAAACAAGTACTAGTTCCTCTTTCTCAGTATTAAGAAATAATGGAGACTGTTCATATCTTTGAAGGGCAACTACTGACATATTGTTTTGTTTAGCTAAAAATCTTAAAATTACACTGTGTTCAGGTTGAAAACCTTTAGTGTGCTAATGCTGGCTTTGAACGTCAGCAGAACAGACCTGTGCAGCTGTTAGTTTTTAACTGTAAAAAACCCTGTAAAAAAATGCTGTACAGCTTTTCAAGTTCCTTTTTTGCCTAGAAGCTGCAGACCTGGTATGATGACTGTAGAAGATAATAAAACAAATGTTGAAGTGTATGTTTTCCTAAAGGATCTAAATACCCTAAGCAGTTCTCAGTCTGGCCTCACTTTACATAGACATGTCCCATACCCCACACACTTGACATACTTTATTAATAAGCATACTTTGTTATTTAGTGTGATCTCTGTAAATAATGCTAATGTAATGGAACCACAGCTATCCATACATAATGCTGAAGTATATTTTTAGAAGAGTGAGTGGTGTAGCAGTCTGAGTGCTGGTCTAGATTCTGGAAAACCAAGATTCATATGCATGCTCATCCATGGAAGTCCTCTGGATGACCTTTGGCAAGTCACACCTGCTCAGCCAAAGACAATGGCAACCCCACTCCCCGAACAATTCTTACCTAGAAAACCCACTGATAGTGTTGCCATAACTCTCTGGAAGGTGAGATAATCACTGCCTGAGGTTAGCAAAAACCCCCCCCCCCTTCAACGGTGACGCACCTTGGGAGAGGCACATCCCACAGTTCAGTTCATATTAGGATATATCTGTATGGTTCTGTACAACTGTAAAAGGTACTGTTGTGGAACATTTTGAAGTACTTTGTAAAAAAATGCAATATAGTTGATTTGGTTTAATTTAATTTTCTCTTGGACATTCCTGAAACTCTGTTTCACATTTTTGGAGTCCATAGTAATTTAGTGGCTGCTTCATGATCCTACAGTAATGGGAGTGACTGTAAACTGGACAGATCTTTTCATGAGTCCGATAGGTCTGAAATGGGGAGGGGGGCTGTGATTTAAGATAGATTTACCAGTTAGTATCTTAAAAACATGGTTAGAACATAGTTTGAGTTCCTGGTTAACTACTAATTATTATATCACAGTTCCCTGCCTTGAATGTAATGGGGAATTATTATTATTATTTTATTTTTATTTATTTATACCCCACTCTTCAGCCTGATAAGACAAACAAGACTTTCATTCTGCTGCTGCTACATGAAGAGAAGAGGAGCAGGGGAGGACCTGAGTCAAAATCTTGTTCCTGGTTAGGTAAACTATGTCTTGAAGCCAGGAGTATTATGTATGCAGGGGTCAACTATCATCTGATTTTTATTTTTTTAGAGAATGGCTTCCACCAAAGCCCTGCTTGTTGGTCAAGCTGAGCAGAGCCTGTGGAATATTTCTGTCCAGAACGGATTCCCTCTCCATCCCATCTCTTCACTGAATGCACTGGCACAGGTTAAATGTTCAAGGCTTAGCACAGCCTTTGTTAGAGGTGACATCAATCTATTGCTCTTTTTGTTAGCCTTGCTATTGCAGAATTACAGTAAATAAGATATTGAGCCAATTCCGTGGAAGAGAATATAAGTATTGTCAATTGTAGCTTAATACATAAGGCAGCAAGGCCTGTTCTCAAGTAGTAAGAGGAGCAGAATGGGTTCATTTAGCAGGGAGTAATTCTCCTGCAGTTTTTGTTTGTTTTGACTTGATTTTTCCAATGGCTGCTGAAAAAAATAAACATTTTAGGAGACATTTAGTAGAACTGACTGTTTTGTAACTGGGAAACAAGCCTTTCTCATACATTTTCAAGTATTGGATAATATCTAGTGAAACTTCCATCAGTATTTTCTACACAATATAGCAGATTACCTGTTAATTGCAAATTAAACTCTTGATTCCAATAACGAGAATTAGAACACGAGTACAGCAAAAGTTTGCCTAGTTTGAGCAAATAGAATTTAAGTCACTGGAATACTGTGTTTTTATTTTACCAGTTACACACAACAGGTTATTCACAACAAAAGGACTTTTAGTTAAATTGCAGACATGTTAAAGAAATTAACCCATATAGTATAAATTCATTCTGTAACCAAGGACCAAATTAGACTGGTGAGGATGAATTAAAACAGGTATATATGAAGGGTCTGCTTGTGAAACGTCACATCCTTTACTCCTTTCCTCATTCAGCCAAATCTGAGAAAGCAAATAAAATAAAAAAAGATCAAAATAGAATTATTTGTTGACCCAGGCTATAGAAACAATTCAAATAGTATTTGTATGTTAACTAAAGGAAAATTGCTCCATCAACATTCTTTAGTACAGAAAGCGTTTGTTCAGAAACCTGACAGAAAGTGATTCATTATGAAATGGCTGTGGCTTTGATTTTACAGTTCAACTTTATTGCTGAAAAAGGTTTGTACTGATGCAGCAAGATGGCAATTCTGTAGTTAAAATAGAAAGTGTTGACTAACATTAGGATAGATGAACATGAATGTGGATATTTAGAACTCAGAAACTAAATGATGTTCACTCTGGAAATGTCGGGTATCTTATTTAAATTAATGGCTGCATTTACACATCAGTCTAAACCAGGGATGTTGGCTTAAACGATGGTATGAATGAGCAGCATGCTGGTACACACAGCCTGCTCTTGCTGTTTCCTTAGTGTGGATGGATAAAGAAATTAAAGAGCAATGGCATTGTGTAGCATCTCAGCCCAGAAATTTGATTAATTATGTGTATGCACAAATAATACAGGATTTGTAAAATAATAACAAACGGTAGTTAAAGGGTGTCTTATTACCTTGGCTTCTTTGACCATACTTACCCATAGTTCTAGTTTTAGACATTTCACAACACTTTTCATTCCCTGTTTTGTGTATCCCCTTCTGTGAGATGAGCAGCAAATGGGCTATTAATATTGTGGATTATAAACCCAGGATTCCTGGACTCTGAGAGGGAATCAATATATGAATACTTGTCTCTGGTTTATTCAGTTCCCTGTGATCTGATATCTTGGCCCAAAGCCCATGTCTGCACCTTAGTTTAAAATAAAGCGATGTGTCTCCCTGTATCCTTCGAAATTAAACCAAAACAACTGATGTCCACTTTTGATGACTAAGTCAGATAAAAAGCAAGCTGTATTTTGCATGAAATGAAATGCCAAACAGATACCACATTTTACTATTTCCTAAAAGGGTAGAAATGCTGTAGATACCATGCATGTGGATTTCATTGTTGTTGTTTTTTTCTGTGATAGAAAGCACCTTGTGGGGCTGAATAGACAGCTTGTGGCCGTGGCATTTTGATGAAGCACGCTCCCGTTGTGCCCAGAAGCCGCCCTGGGGTTGCACCAGAGCTGCCTAAGGCAGCTGTGGCTCCGGGGCTGCTCCAATCCATTTTTGGCGGGCAGTCTGTTTCGCCCCTGTACTGCTTCTTGAGCCATCTACGGGTTCTTGCCAGCTTGTTGGCTATATCTCTTCCTTCAGCTGCATCTACATGGATGCCTCTTTCTAGAACCAAAGTCCAAGTCATCAGCCTCCAGCAGGTCCCTAGCTGGACAAATGAAACTGTTGCACATGCTGAAAAGGGTGACACCAGAGATGGACCACCCCTTTGGAGCAGTGACTTCATGGGTGGCACAAGAATGAACACCAGTTCTGCTATTTTAGAGTGGGGAAGGGTATTGACATCTTTTCATCAGTATAGATCACATAACATTTTTTTTATGGTGGTATATGCTATTTTCGAGGGTGTGTTGCCCACAGTGGGGGAAGATGATGGGACTGAAGGAACAGCTATCATAGTCATAGATGTTACAGAGAGAAGAGACAGTAGTGCTACTAGTACAAAGGTGCACAACAGGGTTTTAATTGCCCCTGAAATATCTTCCAGTTAAATAGCCTGGTTAGCCATGATGACAGTCTTCTTGGGTTGAGAACACTGTTGGTGAATAGTAAAACAATAACTATAGAAGATTTGGTCCTGGATGACCATGCCGACCTAACCTGGAAATTTAGCTGGGTTGAGGGGATAGGGAGAATTAATCCCTCTTAACCTTTTCTACCAGGGTTGTCAGTGCATCAACAGTGGCAGGCAAGACCTGGAAGGTTGGAAGTTAGAGTTGCAGTAGTCTATAAGGATTCTGTTCCCTTGAATTCTCTGGGTAGTGGAATCTCCTTTGGAGATTTTTAAACATGCTGGATAGCCATCTGTTGGGGGTGCTTTGATTGTGAGTTCCTGCATGGCATGGGGTTGGACTGGATGGCCCTTGAGGTATCTTCCAACTCTGTGAGTCTATGATTTCTATTCCAGTGATTCCCAAACTTTGGTCCTCCAGGTGTTTGGGCCTTCAGCCCCCAGATGCCTCATCTTGGGCAATAGTCAGGAACTCTGGGAGCTGAAGTCTCAAACATCTGCGGGACCCAAGTTTGGGAACCATTGTAGTCTATGATCAGGTTCCCCATTTCACAGTCTCCTAGATTTGAATGTGTGTATATGAAGTGAGTGGCCAGAATAGATTAAAGGTAAAAGAGTAAAGGTGGTCCCTTCACATGAATGTCTAGTCATAACTGACTGTAGTGGATGGTGTTCATGTGGTCAGCATGACTGCACTGAACACTGTTACCTTCCCACTGGGAAGTGGTACCTATCTATCTACTTGCATTTGCATGCTTTCAGACTACTAGGTTGGCAGAAGCTGGGACTAGTGACAGGAGCTCACCCCACCATGTGGCACCCGAGCCTTGAACTGCCAACCTTCTAACCTTCCAATCATCAGAATTGGTGTCTTAACCACTAAGCTACTGCATGACAATGCATGACAGATTAGGCCATCCTAAATTGGAACATGGAATTGTCCTAGTAATTGCTTCTCTTTGAAATCGAGAAATTTCTTGAAAGGAGGTTGTTGTTAAGACATCAGCTGAGGGTTTTTAAAATATATATGTGTGTATAATTATTTTTTCCTTGTATTGATCCTTGGTTGGGATTTGTCGTGTGTGGTCTTATTTTTTTTCTTCTTGGCATACTCTCAGTCCACCAGTGTATTTCAGATGTATAAAGAAGAATGCATTCTTTGGTTCTCTTACCAGTTAAGGCAGAACAGATCTTACCTTAAATTTTGTTGTTGAAGGATGTAAGATGTGCATTGTTCTGTCACTCAAGACCCATATATTCCGTCCTCAGGTACTATTTACAAACTTTTGTGGTTGTGTTTTTAAATTCAGTGAGCTGTGGATCTTTGAATGTACCAAATGAGTACATTGTTGTTAGTAACTATCATTTGTTTGCTTCATTGCTCTTAAAGCCTGCACAGTAATACTGTGATCTCTTTTTATGTCCTGGCCGGAGTCAAGCTTTTTGTTCAAATTCTGGTCCGACTATGTTTTCTCTTAATGTTAGTAGATCATTGGGATTTGACACATCATCTAGTAAGTCTTCCAGCAGGCAGAAACATAAAATGTAATTCTTTTTCCTGTTTTCTATGACCCCCATCTGCATTACTGTATAACACCAGATGTATATAAACCCATTCAGTCAAGATTTTCAACCAGAGGTCTCTATGCAGAACATTCAGAATAGTAGTTGATGTAATGGGATGTAGAGCAGGAATTGCAATCAAAAAATTTTATTTCTTTCTTTCTTTTTAACAAGCACTTAACTTCTTTCCTGAGAGTACTGTTACTTCTTTTTACCACATTTTAAGATTGAAAAATCCATACTTTTCTGCTGAGAAATTATCACCATATTTTAATAGCTGGGGAGAAATCTGGGTTAACATTATACATGTATTATTGAAACTTCTGATATTGTTATGCCACCTACAATCTGTATCATAGTTGGAAAATGGAGGGGTGAATGAGAATCTATAGGCACTTTTGAATAAGTCAGATTAAAACATTAAAAGTGCTGACCATGTTATTTTTCACCTCAAAGTTCTTTCTGTGCACTATTAAAAATGGGCTATGTTTTGACAGGAATTTGCATGGCAGTTTTAAGGAGAAATGGCAGAGCAAGAAATGAAAGTATTTTTAAGAATCTTCACAGGTGATACAATGATGGTTAGAGAATTCAGATTCATACGTCTCATTATTGATTCGTCATATGCTATTGACTGAAGTGAATTTGAGTTAAGCTCATAGTTTACTGCTAAAAATGTGCCAGTTACCCACGAGATCAGTTTGTCATCTTTGTGCTCATCTAAGTCCTGCCTTAGTCAGGATGAACAGCTAGTTATTGTGCCTGGATGGATGTTATTATAGAGTGACATGCTAGCTGTGCTTTTGTCTAGTATTCCTATAGCTATGTGTTATAATTCTGAAAATCAGTTGCTATATCACATCCAGCGTGGGGTTGTCACTTAAAAGCATTTGAAAGCTCTGGAGCTGCAGAACACTATCACCCTACCTTCTTGCAAGAGTGAATAATGAGGAACAAATATGGTCAGGTGGTTGTGGGGCAGCTATATAATCTACTCCATGGCTTTCAGATGCTGGTATTGACCTGTAAAGCCCTTTCAGTCTGAATCTTGCATATTTCACCATATAAGCCTGAGTCCTCATCAGAACTGGTTAAGAGTAGCTCTGCCTCTATCTCCCTCACTCACTCACTCCGTTTCTCTTTCTTGGAGGAGGATTGGGTAAAAAGAGAGCAGAAGGATATGAAACAATTTTCAGGTAAAGCCTAATTGTGTCTTCCTTCCTTCCAATATACTATTGGATATTTGATGTTTATTTATTGTTCTGATTATATTGTTTCCTCCATCCAATTTTCTCTTATTTTTCCCCATCTCATTCTCAGGAAAAGCACAGCAGGGTGTGTGTCAAGTGCATATTGCATTTTCCCAAACAGCAGATCTAAACCAAGCTTTTGGATCTGTTTGCAAGCTCATGGTTCAGAAGCACAGTGTCTACAGATGCAGAACTTTGGGGTTCGGGGGCATTGAAGACCCAGTGTCAAATTGTTACCAGCCACAAAACTCACAAAGTAGTTTTGAGCAGTTTGTGCAAGTGTTATATGCACCACTTTTTCTGTGTCTTCAGCCAGGAGCTGTAGATGGACAGAATTTAAAATGCCCTTCTATGCTGAAAAGGGCTATAGAAGTGAAGTATGTATTGCAATTTTAGACTGAACCAGACTCTCAGAAGCTAGTATTGATATCAGACTTTAATGCATTGAGTAACATTTTCCTTTAGTTCTTGTTTAAAATAGAGGTCCAGACCTTTTTGAGTGAAGAATGCTTTATGGACCTGCTCTGAAGATAATTGATGAATGAATGATTTTTGCTTAAAGGAAATGCATCCCAAGCATATTACTTTAGTTTTTTTTCCATAGTGAACTATCAATAAAACCAAAATATACTATTGAAATTTCATATCTTGTTTTGTCTTTATCTGCACTTTGCCTTAAGGTGCATGCTTTAAAATATACATTATTCTCAGCCAGAGTGGTTGCCTTACTCTTTTACCCATAAAACAAGATTTCTGTGTGCTGCTTTTCAAATAGAATCTAAAATGCTGCAGAAATCTTTGTGTGTGTCTCCTTATTTTCAGCCGTCAATCCTGTTGGTACATCACAGCTGGGAATTAATTCAGTAAAGAACTCTTTCTGTCTTTCCTAAAATGCTCTGTTCTATTGTTGTGGCCCAACATTTACATATTTAAAAGTCTCGTTTTATGGTTATCTTCATAGTCATCCAAAACTCAAATGTATGTTCCCCATTGTGATACAGTTATTGAACTGATTATTATTTTTATTGACAGCATCAACAAAGAGAGCATTGTTGACATCGAAGGGGTTGTAAGAAAAGTGCCACATAAAATCGGAGGCTGCACTCAGCAGGATGTTGAACTGCATGTTCAAAGGGTAATATTCTTCAAAGCAAATTAAAATTTGCATTGCACATTAGCATTTTCATGGTTAGTCTTGATCAATGCAGTCTTTTTTGTGAACTTTTATTACATGTAATAGCATGTAACAACAATTTTAAAAAGTTTTATGGAGAAAACATGATTGAATAGTAGGTATGGGTACCCAGGAAACTATTTTGTGTTTATATAAAAGGTTCATTTCCAGCTGCTCTTTAAATCATTAGTGTTAGGTTGTGTTTGTGTAAGGAGCAATATATGTAGACAGACATACAGTAGGCCCTTGGTATCTGCTGAGGTTTGGTTCCAGGACCCTCTGTGGATAACTAAAATCCATGGATGCTTAGGTCCCATTATATACAGTGGCATAGTAAACTGGTGTCCCTTATATAAAATAGCAAAATTAAGGTTTGCTTTTTGGAATTTATATATTTTTGGATATTTTCAAACCATGGATACTTGAATCTGTAGATAAGAAAAAGCCCTGGATACCGAGGGCCAACTGTCCTTTTTTAAGTATCACTAGTTCACAGAAATATATGTATAGAAATATATGTATAATACAGCCTACATAAGCATTTGCTTTTTGTGCATAGCAGCACAGTATACTTAAATTCTAAATGCCTTCCAAGCAATATTGGGGGGGGGGAAAAGTTCCTCTTACAGTTCTCTAATAGTAGTTGTAGTTGTAATTGCAATAATAGTAGTAATGAGTACAATCCAGAACTACCACATGACCTCAACTTCATGATGAACTATAAACTTCATAAAACAAGAGTTTGTGGAATTGGATACATAGTCCTTTCAGTGGGAGACAAATGCCTTATAGACCCAAATAAAATGAGGGTTACTATAATTCATGCAGTCCTGAAGTATTCCAGAAGTGTGTGGTGTTTGCAACAAAGTTTAAATTCAGTCACCTGCATTTAGATAAGAAAAGCAAATTCTGGGAATACATGACATGAAAGATGGAAGGAAATGAGTTAGGTGCTTTAGTCAAGAAAATATGGAACCACTCCTTAAAAAGTATTTGGACCATTGGTAGAAAATGTTTTTTCATATGCATTCGACATAACATTCTTGTTTTATACTGCTCACATGTAAATTTATGCACGTGTTCTCTCATCTAAAACACACATAGTAAAGGTATAATGCTGTTCCAGACAGCAGCTATCTCTTTACCACTGAAACTGCAACAATATATGCTTTTAGACTTCTGTAAGTGTATCTGCAAAGAGTGAGGGAGTTGAAGAAGCTAGGGTCAGATTATTTCAGGCCTGATGCTCAAGTCATTAAACCGACCAGGAATTTTTTTACTAATGTTTCATATATTACCATGAAAATAAAACCAAAGAAATGTATGCCTCTTTAACATTTTTCAGACTTACAGTATAGCCTTCCAGCAAATGATTATGTAAACATTGTTTCCTACTCAGCCAAAACTGTACTTCTGTCAATCACACTACAGTTTCTCCACTGCTCTTACATTTTTTTTAAAAAAATGACACATATCTCAATTTCAGATATATGTGATTAGTCTGGCAGAACCCCGACTGCCCTTACAGCTGGATGATGCTATTCGACCAGAGGCGGAAGGAGAAGAGGTAAAAATATATTGTTATTAATGTGAAGAACTGTGCGTGTGTGTGTGTGTGTTTAAAGAAAATAGTAACAAATATTAGAAGCTGGTATTCACAATTTAATTTTTAAATCCTTGAATTTTGGCATCATTAAGCATTATGCACTGTCTTGTTTACATTCTTTCAATACATAGTTGTGGGCAATACAATGGGACCTGCATATTATCTGGCATTAGAGATGTGGGACCCTCATGAAAATGGAAAAACTGCAAATAAAATACACCATTTTTTTTACCTGAGAAAATATCTCTAAGAATCTCTAGGTCCTCCAGTGCAACTCTGTGGTCAACATCCAGCAGAGGTTGACCACAGAATCACACTGGAGGACCTATAAATGCCTAAAGAAGTGTTTTCTCTAGGAATCTCTTAAGTCCTGTAGCATTACTCTATGGTCAGTAGATTCGTGTTGGAGGATTTAGAGATTCCTAGAGAGAACATATTAATCAAATTTCCAAATAAACAAATATGCAGAAGTTAACGTTGCAAATGTAGAGTGCTGACTGTAATTCTGTTAATAAATTGTTAGTGGACTGACAGATAGCAATGACTGTTATTTCAAGATTGTATGCACTGATGGTTCAGAATGATATTTCTGATTATTCTTTTTGAAATGAAATGATTTTACAACTGTCATTATGTCATCCTAGTGGGGAAAGAGCTGGACAAGATTTTGATGTTCTAGTTTTCATTATTAATCTGTGAACAGATTTTTTTTCAAAACAACTATGCTGTTAAAAGGTATTAATAAATAGTTTGGAAAATATCAGTTCGAAGTTACCAAATTATGTTGTCTTTTAAAACAAGCTGATAAAACTTACCTTAGTCTCCTAAAGCATAACCTAATTGTACCTTCAACTAGTCTGAATGTTCTTAATTCATATCATGAAAATCTTAGCTTTTAAGATGGCAGTAATTGTTGACTTGTAGCACCCTTAAACACTAATAAAGAAAAATTTGATCCAAGGATGTGTAGCCCTCCAGATATTATTGAACTACAGACCCCATCATCTCTCATCGACAGCTATTCTGGTTAGAGTTGATGAGCACTGCAGTCCAACAAAATCTGGAGAGCCATACATTTCTTATTCTTGATCTAAACAAATAGTTCTGTCATTCTCCTTAGCACAAATACAGGTGTGTCTGCAATTTGCTAGGGATCGTAGAGTGCAATTTAATCCTATAGTCTACCCAGAGTATAGCCTACTCTGATCTCCCACCTCTAGGCAGGAATGATGATAGAACCAGCTTGTATCTGCTAGTTTGATTATTTTCACCTTGCACTTATGTTTTAGTGCTTAAGTTACAAACCAGGAGCATAGGAAGCTCTTGTTCAGAAATACCCTTTGTGAAGGCAATATGTTACACAGACTGCACAGCTGGTGCCTCTTTATACAGTCAACCTATTTACATAAATATGCTTAGCAGGTGTCTGTATCTCAGATAACTGAGACTCTTTGGTGTGGGCAGCTGGTGAAATTTCCCCTGAATGTGCAACAGAGCCAAAGTTTTCTTATGCTATAAAACGTGCGTCACTTTTTCCTTCTCAATGTTCATGGTTTTCACTGTGCTTTCTTTTGCAACTGTTCAGGAAGGAAGAGCTACTGTAAACCAGGATACAAGATTGGACAACAGAGTGATTGACTTGAGGGTAAGATACCATTGTGTTTCAACTGACACCAATCAAATGCTTAAGAGGCAGCAAGTAGAGAGGAGTTGTATTATCTGTTCACTATAACAAAAGTCAGTGATATGTGCTTTTAACTAAAACTTTCAGATACATCACACAAAACTGCAAGGTTTGGGGTTTAAAAGGTGCCTATTGATGTACATCAAAAGAACTGAAGATTATGTCTGTTGGTCCACATTTTTACTTCTTTGTGTTACACAGTGGCCTCTGATAAATTTTTGTTTAAAGCAGCCCTCAGAAAGTTTAGACTAGTAAACTGATATTATTTGCAGCTTTTGCTCTCCTAAATCTGATGCCATTCTCAACAGGCTGCTTTTTTTGTCCTTTACTATATGAGCTTAGTTGTGGAGGTACATCACACAGTGACATGAGGGAGCTACCTAGCCAGTCACTTAGATAACAGCATGGTGATATCAGCATCATGGTGCTCTCCTCTGGGGCTTTAACTCATCTGTTCAAAGCCAAATGTGCACTAAAACACACATTCAGACATGGATTCCTCTGAAAGCAATATAATGCTGAATGACAGTACCTGTGATCAGATCCACCTTCTTCTGTGCACCTTACACACCAGGCCACTGTTCCTTGTTTTCTTGCATTGCTGTGGTACTCACTTCAGTGTGGCGAAATGGCAAGATTTCGCCCAGTTGCCAAGACATACATAATGTACATGGGACTTGTCTCTCACCCTAAATTGGCTCAGCCCTGTGTGGGTTGTCCATTTAATTTTTGGTGGCTTTTACCATACTTCTCAAGCAAAAGAGTGACTGAACTCTAAAGCCATGATTTGTCACAAATATTCAAGGAGAGAGAAAATATGCACTAATGCTACCACCCCCTTGCATGTTTCTGACTCTTCCTATCTGGAAAGTGACTTTAAGAAGAAGGCAGCTACCTTTATGCATAGAGGCTGTCCTGGTAATCTAGAGTGGTTCAGAAGGTAAAAGGAAAGCATCAAAAGGTAAAAGGAAAGCCCATTGAATTCAACAGATTTATTGCCAAGTACAAATACTGAGGACTGCAGCTACATGGTGGCTGTAGTCTTCTGCACCATTACCTGGGAATAAAGTCCTTTGAATCTGGTAGGCCTGTATTATAAGTAAATAAGCATAGTATTGTGCTGTAAGTTATTTAATTTTATACTGTAGTCATTCTAAAGCAAGTCCCTTTGATTCTACTGGAGCTTTCTCAAAGCCATGTGCAGCTCTGTGGTGGTACAATTAAAATAACTCAATTTATAGACATTATTGTTTGTATGACTGCATTGCTTGAGGATAAATGAGAACATAGCTATATTATATGGTGTAAAAAAAACCTTCATAAAACCAAGGAGTTACTGCATAATTTATTTTATACTGGCATAGTCACTTTTCTGCCATGTCTGGATCTCCATCAGATGATTTAATACTTGAGGGATAACAGAAAAGTTGCTTTTGTTATTTAAACCACCAGGAGCTATTTTTCTGATAGGTCTTTTTGCTATCTGTGGTTAAATTGTATTGTTTTGTGTATTTTTTTTCTTGTGGTGAGGATGTTTGGAGTTACAAAACAATTAGCTTTATTTAAAAGAAAAATTAACTGCCATAGAAAACTAGGGACTTTGATCAGTTAAAAAAGGTACAGGCCCTTTGTGTTGACATTTTGCAGAGAGAGATCCCTCATTAAGTGAAATGATCTCCTCTTCAAGAAACCTGTGAAATAAATCCACAAACCAGCAATAATTTAATTGCAAAATCTATTCATTCTAAAGCAAGCCCCTTTGATTTTTACTGGCTCACATTAGCTACTCTTAAGTAGGCAACATCTACCATCCTCTGGCCCACATTAGCTACTCTTATGTAGACAACACCTACCCATCCTCCCTCCCCGCAATATGTACACATCTCTCCCCAACATACACACTTGGCACATTTTGCAAAGGTTTCTTATTTGTTTGGTTGTCTTGAAGGGAGTTCTTACTTTTCACATGTGACGAGTGATCTTCAGTGACACCAGCCTGAGGTTTAGGTGAACTATGTGGTATCCCCATCATTAGTTAACCCATGCATCATTTTCTGTAATTAAGACTTAAGTAACTTTGATTCAGTTGATGTGCCTTTGTGAGTTCTTTCCCTGACAAAGTCACATCCAATTTACTGTTAACTACTTCTAATACTCCAGAAGCTAGGTAGCAAAGTAGATGGTATTTAAACTATTGTGAGTCTAAATTGAAAAGATTAAGGCAGAGATTCCATACAGAGTGGGTTCAAGGTTAGATACAAGGTGAGCAGGAATTTCTATTCTTAATTGAAAAGACAGGAAAACACAACATTACTGTGTCAGGGAAAAACATTATTAAAGTTGTATAGTATGACAAAAAATTTAAAACACAACAAAATGCAAAATGAATATTCAATTATCTTGACTTTTTAGCTACCTATATGTCTCTTTGTGAATGTATATACGCATACACACACACACATACTGGCAGTAAGTTGTATTTGGAATGTTTTATAATAACCCTGACCTACTGGTAACCTCAACCTCCCTTTTCAATTAAGAATTGACATCCTTAGCATCCTTTTCACAGCATTTCCTCTAATTATTAGTGGCATAAACATATGTCAGAGGATAAAGGCAAATACAGGCCCAGCATGATCCATAAAAGCCAAAAAAAAAATTATATGAGAATTTCTGTACCCCCTTTTTAATTCATACTCCACAACCAGGGAAGCTTACAACGGTGAAAACCACAGTACCATAATGCAATCACCATATCAAACAATGTACAGTTCAGGCAGGTGAAACAGATAACAAGCTCCAGATTTATTTATTTTTATTTTATTTATACTCCACTCTTCAGCAGAAAAGTCTATCAGAGCGGCTTACTTTTTTTTTTTTAATTAGACATTTCCCTGTCCTCAGGCTTACAATCTAAAAAGACAAGACACAAAAGGAGAGGGGAATGGCAGGGGGGAAGGGGGAAAGTCCAGCAGATCGCCTCTCTCTCTGATGCCTGGGCCACAACAGATGGACTATAGGGAGGGCCCTTCTTCTTTTTCAGGCAAGGCTTGGAGTTGGCCTGCCCATCTCTCCCTCTGGATGATGGTGAATGGAGGGAGGGCCCTTCTCCTTTTCAGGCAAGGCCTGGAGTTGGCCTGCCCATCTCTCCCTCTGGTTGATGGTGAATGGAGGGAGGGCCCTTCTCCTTTTCAGGCAAGGCCTGGAGTTGGCCTGCCCATCTCTCCCTCAGGATGATGGTGAATGGAGGGAGGGCCCTTCTTCTTTTCAGGCAAGGCCTGGAGTTGGCCTGCCCATCTCTCCCTCAGGATAAACACATTTCTAGCAGTAAGAATTTGTGTCAAACTAAAAGCTGTTTACTACCCAGTGGAATAAAGTTCCACTGTTTAGGTTACTGTCCAGACTTCATAGAGCAAGGTATTCCACAATTCCAGTATGGTCATTGAGCCAGTCATGCTTCCGCCACAGGTAGAACACTGCAAAAGGCATAGTGTTGTGTGCCTTCAGGTTATTTTCCAGTTATGGCGACCTTAAGGCGAACCTATCATGGGGTTTTCTTGGCAATACAATGCGCCTGCATCATGTGCAGCTTTCAGTTTATGGTGAAAGCCACACGCTGGAAGAGGCAATAGTGCATGCTTCCATCTTGTGTGCACCACACCGCAGGCACGAGCATACGCGGTATTTCCCTTACACAGGAGGGGCAAGAATGGATTCCCCACATAAGGGAAAGGTGCACTGTATGTGTTCAGAGGACATTTGTCATTGTCTTCCCCTGAGGCAGAGGAGATGTGACTTGCCCAAGGTCACCCAGTGGGTTTCATAGCCAAGCGGGAGGCGAACCCTGGTCTCCAGATTCATAGTCCCAGTGCTCAAACTACTTTGCCATGCTGGCACTCACTAGTGGGTAGTTGGGAATAAGTTACATCCTACAGTCATTCTCATGTTTCAGAGATTAATGAGATCTTTTAGTTGATACAGTTGGAGAAACTGGTGGTGGTGGTGTGATGAATGTATGGGGTTTTCATGGCAGGTTTCTTCAGAGGACATTTGCGATTGCCATCCTCTGAGGCTGAGACTTGCCCAGGGTCTCCCAGAGAGTTTACATGGCTAAACCAGGATTCAAAACCTGGTCTCTCAGAATAATCTTAGGCCAAATTCCACATTAGCTTCTCAGTTGCTCAAATTTCACTGTTGCCTGATTTGGGCATACACTTCCCCTTGACATTCAGTCTCAAAATTTATTATACTTTTTCCATTAGACTGGGCTGGGATATAATCTCTATATTGCAAGAATGTTGCCCTAGGACAAGGACAATTCAGATTTCAGACCTCTCTCAACCACAGAGTAACCTTAAACCATTCACTACATCTCAATCTAATCTGCCTCACAAAGTGCTTTAGAGGATAAAAAACAGTGACTGGGAAAACTGCTTGTGCTGCTCTTCACTGAATGTATGGGGGGGGGGGGGGGGTAGGAGAAAAATGTTGTAAATTATGCCAAAAATTATGTAAATCTTGACCAGTAAAGGTACATAATGGTTCATTCGTAGTGGTATAATATGGATTAATGTTATGCAGATGAATGAACAGATCCTGTGTGTCTGGGAAAGTAGTTTAGCAATGTTTATTTTCTCCTTAACAAAAGCTGGCTAGACTTTATGAAACAGAGATTCTTGCCTAAAACAAGCCTGAGTTATTTAAACAAGATAGCTTAACAGCAATGGTTTAAAGTTGGATTGCATAAAAACTTGTTAGACTCTATTCTAATCTAATATTTCTGTTATAACAACAATCCAGCTTTCATGGATGGTGAAATTATGCTTTGCTGAAGTCCTCTTGATTGTCTGGAAAGAGAGCAGGGGGATGTGCAAGCATTGCATAGGCTTGTGGAGGGTCATCTATGTATAGTGCTAAAATATGTTTTAATGTGTATGGGTCAGCTCGGTGACACGACCTGCTTCTAACCTAACCAAGTGTAGATTTCATCCCACAGTGGGGCAACCATTGTCATTCCATTCCTTCCCAAGATTTCTGTCATCTGCAGTCATAAGTAAATGTAGTTTGTAATTATCAAAGTACATGGGAATAAAGAGCCAAGCATTCAGTGCAAAAGGCTGGCATATTGTAGGCTGCATTTCTTTTTGGTGCATAATGGATAGCCAGCTGTCCATCTTATACCACCTATTTGGGTCAATCTCATCAGTGATTGTTTTTGATCTGGAAGTGTCATCTCCCTTAAAAATAGTTGCCATGTGTTCTGAAGAAATTCAGCAAAAACCTGCTGATGCTGGTGGTTCTGCTTCATTGCTTCTCTCAAATACCTGTCAACTTATGAAGCAGGGAACTGCTTTTAATGAAAGAAATGTGATTTTGGTGAAAGACCACAAGAAGAAAGGCTGAGGAAATGTGGATTTCTGGCTTCAGCACTATGAAAGCTGCTTATTCTGTTTTTGAGCTCATAATGTCTGGCTTAGCTTATGAGTGAATAACCATCCCAAGAATACACATGGGTGGGATTTTTCAAATTCCTCATTTTACCAGTCACTTGTATTAAATGAGCTTGTCAGACACGAGACCTTTTTTTACTTATGGTTTTTCTTGAGTTTCTACAATGAGAAGTATTTGTGCACAGGTTTGCCTGAAAATCACATCCAGCTCTATGTTGTTGTTCCTTGTGGATAAGGAAGGCACTCGGTTCATCTGTGAGGATATTTTTTGTTAGTTAATAAGTTTCGAATTCATTTTTTTTTCTATTTTTAGGTCTCAGATTCTGCACTTAGAGCTTCATTAACTTTGATTTGATGTTAGGACTTGGGGAAACAACTTGACACATACTAAAAATTCTTTATTTGTACTACTTCAGTGACTGATCCCTGGTCTTACAGTAAAAGTGCTTGCTTGCCAGTGGAATGGGTACTGTTGGCAGAAAAGATTATTCCTCCCTACTGTAATAGCCATTATTTCCCCAAATTTGCTCTGATGAATTGGTGAGTCCTCCAGATTAGGGGGCTGGAGAGGGAAGCAAGGAAGAGGAAATACCGTTGTATGTATGTCCATTTGCATGACTTTGAATGGAACCCAGAGTGATCCCTAGCTGGAGGAGAAAAGTTCACTTGAAGTGTGGAATTTCAAAACTTAGGGACCATATTGTGGATGAAATTGTACATGGGAGAGGGTCAAATCTACTGGTATTTCTGCATCTACATCCATGTGTGAAAAATATGTAAAATCTTGAAACAGAAAAAATTTTGTCCACTGTCTTCATACATTGTGAGATTTGCCAAGGCCTCTGTGCCTCTCAGTGCCAAGTCAAAACATGATGTGAGGTTACCTCAGAAAGGGGCAACTTCAAGCCCTCCGGATCAGTGGTTCCCAAACTTCGGTCCTTCAGCTGTTGAGGACTTCAGCTCTCAGAATCCCCAGCCAGCTTGGCTAACAATCAGGAATTCTGGGAGCTGAAGTGAAAAACATTTGGAAGACCAAAGTTTGGGAGTTACTGCTCCAGATGTTGTTGAACTGCAGCATCCATCAGCCCTCAGTAGCAGCTCTCCAACTAGGACTGATAAGAATTTCAGTCCAGCATCATCTGAAGGGCAACATGTTATCAACCTGTGCTTTAGAGTATTAGATATTAACATGATATCTTTTGCAGTTTGAGCTTTGGATCTATTTAAATGACAACTTTAATTTAACTTGGATCTAAATGAAGGGCAGCTATGTTGATTGGCATGTCTATTTTATGCCTGCAGTCCAATTATGGATTGGTTTTTTAAAAGTGTATTTATCCTTTTCATGTTGCTTGAATCCAGTTCTTTTGCAAAAGCAGTAAACCGTACCTAAGCTACACTAGCCTCTAGACATCAGGTGTATTTATTGCCTAGGTTGAGGGGCAAGCAAGAGGTTACTTGATGTACAGTAGTGTTTTTCTGTACAAAAAGAAATTCTTGTTGTCTATGTGCTGGGACTTGTGTTGAGAAGCACTGTATTGTTGCATGATCTCTGCCTGAAGCAGCCCAGACACAGGCTTATCACTTCAGTGAGAATTAGACTATAGCATATGTATTGGCTTTCAGATTACACAGGGAAGTTGCAGTGCTTTCCTTAAGCTTTTGTTCCCACGTGGATACGTGCACACATGAACAGTAGAGATGTACTTTAAAGGAGAGATAAAATAATGCCTCCAGCATTCCAAAAGCAATATTCATTTTCACATTTTATGAGCTATAGTATATAACACTAAAACTAAAATCTCACTAGTTATTTAGGACTCAGATTTTAAGCTTAAGCTCCCAGAATGTATTTAAGATGTTCTTTATTGCTTTGTACAATCTTTGTTCCTTACTAGTGTGTGCGCATGTATTTTAGCAAGACATTTTGAATAAGAAAAAGATTCTCATTTCAGCCCATTAATCTAACACTTGTCTAGTTGAGGTTAATTTAATTGCATGCAACTGTAAACATTAATGCTTCAGAATCACATTTGTGATGTATATTCTTCTACTTTTTTGAAAGTCAGATGTTGGCAATTGAACAGAAATACAATTACAAATAAATAAATATTTCAAATAAATTTCAAATAAATATTAAGGAAATGTCAAAACAGTTCAATGACCATAGATTCTGCAAAATGACAAATACATGTTAGCATGTGGAAGTTTACAAGCGAACTTTTCAGTATTTCCTGTGTTGACTCCTCTTTTTGAGCTGTCTCTCAGACACACCCTTCGAATAGTGCTCCACTTGACTGCTGTCATAAATAGTACCGTTATACCTTCTCTTAACACTTTCCCATCAACCATCTGGCCCCTAGATCTAGTGTGCAGACTCTCCTGGGTTTTTTTAAAGAAACATTTCAATTGTTCAGAAGCTTAAACATTGCATAAAACATGAGCAGCTGTGCCAATTGCTAGGATGGCTCATTTCAGTATACTGATTCCAAGGGCCTTAAATCCAGTAACTACAAAGGCCTCACAAAGAAGCACTTTCCTGGGAGAGGGGGGATTCTTGCATTAAATTTGTCTAGTGGAGTGGGCAAATTGGTAGTTCCCGTGTTTTCTTGCACTACATCATTCTGCATTTATGGAAAATGGCCTATCCAAACCTAGCTTTAATTCCATTCCTAATTAGTAAGGAATTATTATGAATGGAAACAGTTCAAGGCCTTTGTTTCTTGTTTGCTTCTTTACTTCTCCTTAGTGGGCACCAAAGCCATAGAGGCTGCATGGGGCAGAATTGGACAATGAGTGGGAAGCATAGTGAAGCAGAGGAAGAAGGATTTGAACACTGAGTATTTTCCAAGCAGACACTCTGTGTTACAGTGTCTCAGGTGCCATAGACTTCACAAAATGATTTTTAACGTTCCTGCTTTGGGGAATTCAAAAACATAGCCGTGTTAGCCTGGAAAATCAGTATGCAAAGGCTTCTTCCAGCACCTTTGAGACTAAATGAAAGGTAGAAATTGGTCACATGAATTTTCATAGTCTTGAGCCTACTTGCTCAGATGCATGTGAAACATTAGCAGAGATTTCTGAATGCTTATCAAGTCTGTGATATATTACCTCAGTATCCCTTCTCGAGAGGACTGGGGTTGGATAACCCTGGTACATTAGGCCCTTCATATCAGCAGGGGATTGGCTCCACAACCTCCTGTGGATACCAAAATCCATGGATGCGCAAGTCCCATTAAATAGAGTGGCATAGTAAAATGGTGTCCCTCCTATAAAATGGCAAAATTAACTTTTGCTTTTTGGAATGAATATATGTATATATTCCTTCAAGCCATGGATGGCTGAATCCATGGATAAAGAATCTGTAGATACAGAGGGTCGACTGTATAGTAATTCACTGTGAGTAGACGCTGTTAATTAGAAACAACACTCCATCCTCTTCTTCCTTCTCCCTACCATGGTATTTTCCCTTATATGAAAAGTTGCCAGGGGTGGAGTAAGAAGGTTCTTGCAGTTCTTACAGATTCACTTTTGTGTACCTTGAAATCCAAGTTGCTATTTTATCTGCAGATTCTGCATCTTTTGGAGAAGTATCACTTCCATGTACATCTTTCAAACCTGTCTAAATCAGTTGAAATCAGTTTGGATCTTAGGAGTCATCTAAATCTAAAGCACACCAGTACTAAATAGCGAGAGAACAATTACACTGATAAGGATGGCTTGGAATTATGACTTTTACCCGACTAGCACTATCTTACTTCTTCTACAGACAGGAAAGATAATTAGTTTTTATGTTTAATTTCTGACTCTATAACTACTGCTGTAGGGAAACATAATATTACATTGTGGAATGCCAGTTAAACAACTAAATATTGGCCTCTTCTAATAGTGCTTTTTAAAAAATTGCTTTAACTAGTGTGTGGCTTTGATTTCAGCTTAAATTCATAATGGATTTGTATAGAAAAATGTCTTTTTAACAGCTAGTTTTGTTACAGTTTTTGTTGTGGGCTTTGCAGTACTGAGAAATTGTAAGAGTATTATTATTATTATTAAACTTTATTTCTAGAGCACTGTAATTATACACAGCGCTGTACAAAGTCGGTAAAATTAAGGAGTATATAAAAGCCTGCCCAAGGCGTACACTCTGAGATAATAACAATTAACTAGAGGAATAGATAAAATTACCATGTAGAAAGAAAAGACAAATTAAAAACATCAAATATAAAAGCAGATCACATCACATCAAACATTATCAGACAGCCAGATGACAATCACAGATTCCCTGAGAACGCTTCCCTAAACAATATGGTTTTCAGCTCAGCCTTAAAGCTGGTTAGGGAAGTGATGAGCCGTGCATGCAGAGGAAGAAGGTTAAGAGTAGGAAGCTGGGTTAACAAAACTTCAGTACTTTTTTTAAAAAAAAGTGTTGGGCTAAATTAGATGAATTTAACTGCTAGCTGAATTTAAGGACACATCCCATTCCTTTTCCTTTCTTTTAAGTCAAATTTCTCTGTGCTACACCATGAAAATTTGCTTTGAGTTTGTTTAAAATAATTGCATGCTGAACATTCAGGGCATGGAAAGATAAAGAGTGAAACAAGGCAGTACCCAAATGTTACGTTATTGACCAGAATCTGAATTAATGCTCAGGTATACCTGAATCCATCCCCCCAACTTCAGCTTTCTTAGCCAATGATAGTTCATTTCCTGCCTAAATTAATGAGTTTGATTTCCTGGTTAATTCTTGCTAAAGAAATAGTCACATCACAGTTGAGTGTATGTATGAAAGAGTTTGAGTTTATTGAATGTGTGTGCGTGTGTTTGTTAGTTTGTTTTACAGTCGTTCCTTCCGATTCATGGGGGATCCATTCCGGACACACACAAACACACACATGGCGAATCGGAAAAACTGCAAATATTGGAGCCCCATTGTTTTTAATCAAATGCCATTTTGTCCCTTCCCGTCCGCAGAAATTCAAAACTGTGAATGGGGAAGTCAGCAAATCCCGAGGAACAACTGTAACTAGGAAGGTTAGCTCTTCATAAATGAGGAAGCTTGTATCTGCCATTAATGTTATTCATTGTTTGTGAATTCCAGACCTGGAGAGATTTACCTTTAATAATTAAATGAAATATCAGTCTTTAGGCTTGTGTGTCTAGAAAGCTTCATATCCAAAGCTGCCTTTCAGATACTATGCCAGATTGTGGTTATACTTTAGTAACAGCTTGGAATGATGACTAAATTAATAAACCGTGGTTTAAAAGCCACCAAATTCAAATTGAAAACCTTGATTTGAAGTGAATTTGGATAGTGTGGTTTGTATAAACTAAAAGGGAGGCAGCAGGAACTGCCTTTTCTCCACACTTGCTTTTCCCAACTGTGAAAGGGGGGGCGGGGAGAACAGTGAACTCTCACTTAACCTTTCCACTTTGGAAAAATGACTGGGGCTTTTGGCAGTTCCCAGTTTGAAACCAGTGGTGCTGCTATGAAAGGTAAGGGTGCTTCTCAAGTCTCTGGCTGAGTCTGCTTCTCTCCATTGTTGCCTTTTCCCAATGGGAATGGAGAAAAGTGGAGTTAACCCACATACTGGGGAGCCATCCCTCCATGGCATTCATTCTCCTGAGGCTTTGTTCTTGCCTCATCTTATGCAATATGGAAAAGTGAGGAATCAAGCAAAGCGAGTTAAATGTATGTCAGCATGCCTGTGTCACTTGTGATATAACATTCCTAACAGTTCTAGCCTTGGGGCAAAATATAATTCATTGTCCTACAGATTCCAACAGCAGTAGGGAGGAGGAAATGTTCAGTCTCTTGCCTTGAGCTCAGGATACTCTTGTTGGTGGATGTTCTGTGACACTTGTGCTTCTGTTGTCTTAATTGCTGCTAGATACATACTGTGCCATAGGTCTACGTGCATCAGATGGCTTGTTCTTGACATCATTGTCACCTGTACTTTGGATTGTTTTGTTTACAGATGAGATTGGGTTTCTAGCCTCCACAATTGTGTCAGGGCTTCATTTCCACCCGTCAGCTGAAAACAAGACATGCTGCTCTAAGCCTTTATCTTTAGGAACCCAATGTGAATGTGGTTTTAAAACCTGGTTAAAAACAACAGATTGTACCAAATACTTCCCCTCCCCCCCCCCCCCCCCCCCCCCCCCCGTGTTTTAGTTAACTAAAACTTTGGAGCTTCCATTGAAGCAATAAATACAACCCTTAGTTTAAAGAACAGAATCTTTTCTATGTGTTATAGGAGCGGGCTTCCCTCTCTATCCTCCATGTGTATCGGTTTATCATATCTGTGGTTTGGTGGCATGTCATGTGAAAAACCACACGTCTCGTCCTAACTGAAAAGCCAATCATCTTGAAAAAGCAGTAAGAGTAAACAGGGTATTGTGACGCACATTCTTTTCTTTTTTCAGGGCAAAAAACCCACACACATCTGTAACTCTTACAGACTTAGTGAAGCGGTAGTGCACTTAGTATGTTACCGAGGCTAACATCAGTTCTTATTTTGAATTTGTCTGTGACTTACCCAACAGTACTTTTATGATAAACCTGTTTTTAAAATCTGTTTAGCACATCAATCGGTTAACCATCTTATAAATAATTTCTGTGCAAGCTTCTTTTTGTCTTGGAAGAATATTTATGTCAGATAAAAAGTTGTCAGAGGGGGTTGTCCACTCCCCTTCTCCTCGGTGGTGGTGGTGGTGTTTCATGATGATGACATTGAGGTTTGCTCTACTTTTTGTTTACTGTGTAGGTGTCACAGTGTAAATCTACTTTTCATTCTGACAGCACTGAATGCCTTTTTATTATCTTTAAAAATACAATTTAGCAATTTAGCCAGTGCCTTTATCTGGCGTATATTATAAATTCTTTGCGTATCTGCTGGGGATGAGTGAAATAACCACTATGGAACAGATTCTGCTACTTTTGCACTGTGTAGAGCCGGTATAAGGAAAGTGTAACCGTCCAGATGTTGTTGGACTGCAGCTCCCATCACCACTGGGAAGAATAGCCTATAATGAGAATGTTGAGAGTTGTGGTCCATTAGCCTTGCAGTTAACAGGAGGTTTCCCATTCCTACTCTGCAAGGAAGTTGTTTTTAGACTCTGTTGTGATAACAAATCTTCAGTCATTACACTCTTTAGCCATAGTGTACAGTACAGATTTTCACCTGTAATGTGTTATAGGGTATATGTAAAACCTGTCTGAAAGATAGGGCCTCATCAAGTAATAAAATGTCCTTGAGGAGCTAGTTAATGTTTTCTACTGTCCTGATCAAAGCAAATGATCTTCAGCAAGTGCAATTAAGTTATGAATCTTAATATATTATCTTCACTTTACAGACTTGCACTAGCCAAGCTGTCTTTCGTCTCCAATCTGGCATTTGCCAGCTTTTCCGAGAAACTCTAATTCACAAGGGGTTTGTGGAAATTCAAACTCCAAAGATTATTTCTGGTATGTATTTGTTTATAATACATAATAATAATAATGAGTCCCAGTCCTGGGGAAAGAGTGGGATATAAATAAATAAATAAATTTATAAATAATGGATCCACTTTGCAGGCTGTAAATGTGTGTTTGTTGTGGACAAGCACCTATTACTCAGGTGGAAAGCATTAATTGATTCTAAGTCATCAATTATAGATTCAAATAATTTTTAAAGCTGAATTCTTTTTTGAAACAGTTTCTGATTTAAAGGGATGGCTCCTCTCTCTGCTGAAGTGCTCTGTTGGTAGGAAGAAACTTTCAGTCTACTACAGCTTGTTATTTAGTTCTTGTATTGCCATAAGAAAGAACTGTATGGAAAAAAATGAATTTTGTCTGGTTACAGCATGCCAGGTTGCATGCAGATAGCCATTGCCCCTGGCCTTGTGAAGCCAAAAGCCCTAATTTGCAACAGAATAGGAGTTATGTTAAAATATGAATTGCAACATCTACAAGCTTAATGAAACTCCTAATGCCCCTGTAAAGACATACCTGAATATCTTGTGCCATGTTTCTTCTCTGCTGGAAGTTGTGCCACAAAAAAGGGGACCAGTTTTGATATGAGTTTGAAGATCTATGCACTGTACACTTCTATAAAAGACATGGTCTGTTGACAAGAGTGTAATGGAACTGGGTGAGATAAAATAAAAGTATTGACCAAAAAAGTGTTGACCATCTGACCAAAGAAGATGATTATAAAGGCTAAGCACATCTACAAATTGATTAGATAACTCATGCCTATGTGTAAAACATCAGAGAATGAGACTGAAAATAATGAAGGTTGTTACTGTGACTTGTATGGCTTTCTTTAGACAGATCAAATGTCCCATTCAGAAGCATGCTGCTAAGTTTCTCGTGCTTCATAAATGGTCTCCTTTGTTTTTCAGCTGCTAGTGAAGGTGGTGCCAATGTATTTACTGTTTCCTACTTCAAAAGCAGTGCCTACCTTGCACAGTCCCCACAGCTGTATAAGCAGATGTGTATTTGTGCTGACTTTGACAAGGTTTTCTGCATTGGACCAGGTAAAGAAAGTTCTTCATTTTTTTTCCACTCTAATTACAAATGCAGCCATCCTGTCTCTGGAACAAACGTGCACTAAATGTTGGGGTTATGCATGTGTTAAGCCTTGCAAGGCCTTTTCCTTTCTAATCTGCAAACCAAACAAAAGTTTCATGCAAAAGCTGCTAATCCATGTGGCAGCTTGACAGGGCTTGCAGGCGGAACAAATGTAATATTCAGCTGAAATAAGAACCATGAACAGAGTGATGGTGTTCTCTAGTGGCTGTTAGAGTGTCATACAGAAGTTTCTGGCAGGGAACATGATGACTGCAGCTGGATGACTGTAGTTTCAGTGAACTTAATGCAAAGCTATGAGCTTGATAGTTCTAGTAGTTTGTTAAAGTATATTTGCTAGAAATTAGTACATTCTAAATAAGACTGCAAAATATTCTTGTGTGCTGTTTTTTCCCCCCAGAGCACATAAGTTCCATATTAGTAGTGTACACACTTATGTTCTCTCCCTCTTTCTATAGAAATACTCCAGCTATATGTTACTGGAAAACTATGCTCCTCATATATTAAAGGAATAGGTTTACCTTCATCCATCTTCTCCCACACAAGGGGAAATGTATGTCTTCATGCTAGATCACTTTTAAGGAGAGAAACTGTATGAGTAATTGATACTGGGGCTCTGGACAGTGAGCCCTGTAATCTAAAAGATAGAGTGCAGGTAGTGATGCTGAAAATAGAAAGACACCCAGGTTAATGCCTGGACTGTGGTGATATTGTGAGATACAGAAACTGTTTTAAAGCACTTTCACCAGCCTTTAAGTGTCACCAGTTTCATTATTGGCTTAAATGTTTTGCAAATTATTCTGAGAGGGCTTGTCTGCACACCTCTTTGGAAAAAATCTGATCCGCAACACTCATGTGGTCTACTGACCTTATTACCTCTCCCCCCAAAAAAACACACACACATATCCATACCTCAGACACCTGTGGAACTGGCATTGGCCTGTGGTCTTCAAGGCAAGAGCTGTGATGTCCCACTCTCCCCATTGTTATTCCACTTCTTGTCTAAAACCCAGATTATAAGCACGTGGAGCTGTGGATGTGCCTGTCAATTTATGGCAGCCCTATGAATTTCATAGGCTTGTCTTAAGCAAGGGTTTTCTTAGGCAGAGGTGGTTTTGCCAGTTTTTTCCTCTGAACTATAGCTACTGAATGACTATGAAGTATTCACTCATATAAATCAGTTACAAATGAGTCTCACTTGGAGCCCCAATCAATTTTCTAGGCTGGCTTTTAACATCAGCACAGAAACTGGCTTGTGAACTATTTTCTTTTCAGAAATTTGTTCAAGAAAATAATGAAGGTTTTAGTTTAAAATCCAATATTGCTTTCAAATGCAGTTTTTACTAACTGTGATAAGGAAGGGAAATGTGAGGTTTATAGGAACAGTATTACCATGTAATCCATATTGATAGTTGAAAAGCTATGCTGGCAGTAGAGAAGAGTTTTATTTCCAATAATAGCTACCATTTTGCCTACTCAAAATAGTGTTTGCTATTAGAGTCTCTCTAAGGCTAGCTGTAATAATAATGATAGATTAATTTATAGTGATAAAGCAATTTAAAAAGTGTTTTTCTCCATGTAGTATTTAGAGCAGAAGACTCAAACACTCATAGACACCTGACAGAGTTTGTTGGTCTGGATATTGAAATGGCCTTTAATTACCATTATCATGAAGTGGTGGAAGAAATTGCAGACACCATGGTGCAAATATTCAAAGGACTCCAAGAAAGGTAAAATTAAGGGCTTCATACTGCGATAGAAGCTGAAGGAAAACAAGTTATAAAGGTAATAGGCAGCACAGCTTATACCTTGACAAGTGAAAATATAGTTAGTGGCTACCTTGTGCTTCCAGTCATGTTAGACTGGAGAAATGCTGTCATTCACAGTACAGCATGCCATCGTATGGGCTTCAAGCACTAATATGACAGAGATTTTACATCATCTGGTTTAGACAAGAGCTCCTGTTTTTAGTATGTGTTTATAGCTTACACATTGAAGAGTGCCTTCACTTGTCAGCTGTCTGCATTTTATGTAAATACCTGAACAATTTTTGACACTACAGTTAATTATTAAGGAGCAAACATCTTCTACGAAGGAACAAAATAGAATTTTCTTTTTGTGCTGAAAAACACTAGAGATTGGCATAGTCCAATAAAACGGGCACAGAAGTGTATAAAGCAAGAACAAAAGTGTAAAATCCAAACCTCACCCTCATTAACCAGATATAAAAAAAAAAAACAATCAGTTTGTCAGTGGAGAATAAGTTAACTAACAAAATTCATATCTGTTGTGAGGAAGTGTTATCACTGATACCTTTTTTGAAAGGATGAAACATGGGAAGGGATTGAACAGATTTATAAATTGGCTTTTCTTGGTTTTAATAGTTGAGAACTTATTTATTATTTGAAAAGACTCCCAGCATGCCTTAGAAAGTTTAATGTTTAGGCTTGCAATCTAAGACCCAGTACAAAAAGAAGAGGGGTTGCATAGGAGAATGAAAAAAGGAATTAGTCCTTAGTTAGAAAGTTCTTACAGATATTTTTTCTGATAAAGCCAACGGATGGGGCTAGGTTGGTTCTCTCACTTGCCATCAGTTTCCTGTTGCACCTTGGTTAAGTTAGAACCTACTTGATAAATATGTTTTGTCTTTTCACAGTTGATTTCCATCTGTGTTTACACAAATTGATTGGGGTTTTTTAAAATATATATCTGGTTAATGAGGTTTGGATGTTTAGCATAATTGTTGTAAAGTTCACCCTGCTTAGTTACTATAGGAGAATGTACAGTGATATTTTTTTTTAATGTGTATAATGTCACATATTAGTTATATTATCTCAGAGTTATTCCTTCTGCAGAGGAAGGAATAAAAATAAATCTTGCATGATATCAGAGTGCACTCTTGTGGCAAAAGATGGTACTGTCATTCTTTTTTGTGCACTTGCTTTGCGGAATATAATTTTTTCTGTATGCAGGTTTCAAACTGAAATCCAGACTGTGAGCAAACAGTTTCCATGTGAACCATTCAAATTTTTGGAGCCAACTCTGAGGCTGGAGTACCCAGAAGCTCTGGCTATGCTTCGGGAAGCTGGAGTAGAAATGGGTGATGAAGATGATCTCAGGTACATTCATATTTCCTGGAGAAGGTAGCAGTATCTTTTGACACTTAAGGTGTAACCACTTCTGAAATAACATTTGGGCTGCATCTCCTATGAAGACAAATCATGATTGGAGTTTTCAGAATCCTTACATAACCCTTCGTTAGGAATTGTCCCTGTAGTGCACATATGCATGGAAGAGTACTTCAATAAGATAAATTGGGGGGGGGGGGGGGGGGAGAGGGGAGATCTCTAAAGAATGTCTGTAACAATGGAGTCTCCCCATTTCAAATAACACAGAGATCAATTTGAAGAGAAGGACACAAATAAGTGTAGTTCAAGTTGCAGCCTTAGTAATTTAGGAACAAATATTTATCTCACACTAATGAAGATCCAGTTCCAGGTAAATGAATAGCAGTGTATATTCTCTTTCCTTTCTAGGCCCTTGTCAGGTTTCTTTACAGGTTCATATTATCTCAAGAATGACCCCATGTACGAACACCTGCCCTTAGAAGGAAGTTGTACAGCATTTCATTTTATGGTATAGCATGTCTACCAAGTTGGAACAGTGTCATCAGAAGTAAAGAAGGGAAAAGGAAAGCAGCACACACACCTTCCCCTTAAAGCCCCTTTGCCATCAAGCAGTTGCTGTAACCTTCTTAAATCAAGTGTTTGCTAAAATGTGGTTGATAAAAGTGTAAATGTTACAAAATAGTGAACAAAAATCTGAACACATCTTCAATCTTGGAAGAACACGTTGAAAGGATAGTAGCACAATTATTTCACATGCTTCCTTCAGCCAACCAGCAAGCACCCATCTCTGCCTAATACTCAGACTGGCTGCAATGACAGTATTATTGTCCTTCCCGCCTTCTTTACCACTCTATGCTTCAAAGCCCAATGTTCTTAGCCTCAACTCTTGCTTCCTCCCAGAAACGAAGACCCAACCCGTTCAGCATGCATAGCTGAGGACCGATTTTTCAAGCCTCACAGTTTTTGCTTTAAACTGCCAATAAACTTTTGAACTGATTTCCCCTTGATGAAATGTAATGTTTAAATGGGTCGGTCTTTAAAGTCTGAAGATCAGCCACATGATTTTGCTGAACATGTAGCTTCACATGTATACATACTGTATCAATAACAGAGTAAAAACTCAAAAATAATATTCCTCCATATTATTTTTGCAAAGAAACTCTCTCTCTGATTGGCTGCCTGAAGAAACTGTTTCACAATACTTTGTAATAAAGTTTCTTCACAGCATGAAACTATATACTACATTATTCCCTATATAGACAAATTGTGAATATGCATTATGTATTGATGAATTTATATATCTGATTTTGCCCTGCTTTTGTTATGAAGAGCTTTGAGCATAATGTACAGTAGATCTTCCACATTTGCTGGAGGTTATGGGTTGAGGACCCCCATGAAAGTGGGAAAACCGCAAATGAAAAAACACAGGGTTTTCTACCTAAGAGAACACCACTCTATGAATCTCTAGGTCCTCCAGCATAAGTCTGTTGTCAACATCTGCTAGAAGTTGTCCACAGAATTGCTCTGGAGAACCTACAAATGCATATTGTTCTTTAGGTCCTTCAGCATGATTTCTGGCGTTGACCATCTCTGGAGGCTTTAGAGATACCTAGATAGAACATATTGATCAAATCCATGAATCCATGAATAATCAAATCTGAAAAAGTCAAAGCCACAAATGGGAAGGAATTACTATATGCAGAGTCAGTATATAAGTGTAGTGATTATTGTTGGAAGCCAGGGGCCACCCTGCATGACTAACTATGCAGTCTGGGCTGGCCAAGCATTGATTACAAGGGATGAAACCTGTTGCAGATTTGGAAAACAGGTATAGGCAGCACTGAAACAGCCTTTCCTTAACTGCATTTGGATCTTGTCTGGAGACTTTAATCCATTATTTATGTTCACATTCTGAAACATTTAACATGAACCTATACACACATACATTATCTCTTTGTAGGATTTCCTGTTTTGCCAAAGGTAATACATAAAGTCTTGAGTCCCATAAAGTCTTACAGACATGCATAGTGAGCCAGCTGCTGCATAAATCTGACCTTGAGCATTTTTGTTTTCAGTACCCCAAGTGAAAAACTTTTGGGCCGTCTGGTGAAAGAAAAGGTAATGCTGATTAATCTTGGTAACTGATTAATATAGCATTAATATGTTATAAGTCAAATTTGTGCATCAGCACTAGCCACAGAAATTTTATTTATTTATTTGTAGCATAGCATAGCATTCATATAAAGTATTTTATATTAAAAGCTATTATCTTAGGACTAGAATGGCATGAATTTAAATACCTTTAGGCATATTGGATTTAATTGGCAATTATGCATCTCGAATATTTTTCTTTGTACAAAATTAAGAACAAGCATGAAACTTGGAGTGCTTCTATGTATGTTTTGCAAAATCCTCTTCCATTTAAAAAATGCTTAATGTTATTAATATTGTTTCCAGTATGACACCGATTTCTATATTCTTGACAAATATCCATTGGCTGTAAGACCTTTTTATACGATGCCAGATCCACAAAATTGTGTAAGTAAAGCCTTGTATTTCACCATTGCTTTGAAATGTACTATGAACCCATTGCTGAATAGTCCACTGTCATGGGTCAGCATGGGATGTATATTTCAACTACACCATAAGCATGTGGCATGTTTGTGGTCTTTAATTTTGTGTTAAAGGGGTATATATCATTCTCTCAAATTCTGAATTATTTATGTTAACCCTATGCTTACAGCTTATTTGCAGAATAAAATTGTATGAGCGATCTCTAAAGCAGGTCTGGGGTTTATTTAAAAGAAGCATATTACAAATAATAGTGATTCTTATACTTTTATTAACTACTTTGTATAGTTTTTTATTTGTATTATTTTTCAATACGTTAGCTACTTTGAGTCTCATTATTGGAAGAAAGGCAGGATATACATGAATAAAATATATAAAATAAAAGTTACTTTTCAGGCTAATGAGGAAAATACCATTATATCTACTATATATAATGGGTAGGGGGGTTGTCACAGAAAGAAATACGTATTTATCAGTATCTGTGGGGTATCAGAATGTGTGTTGTGCTTATCCTAATTGTGTGTATATGCCTTCAATATGAAAAATACAAGATGTTTCTTGAAAACAATGGTGCTTTCAATGGTGCAGAACAGTGCAGAACCCTATAATCTGCTATCCACATCATTCAGAATTGGACTCAGCAGTGCACCGCAGTACTTGCTGTAGGAGTGTTGCTGGCAGGAAGCATTCCAAATTCTGGGGCACTGCATGATTTTGGAATATATTTCTGGGGGCACAGAATGATTGTGGGAGGAAGTGTCATATGTTGCTGCTCCCTAGCAAAGGAGAGGTTACCTAAATTGCTGGGGGTCCTGAGGAGGCCAGGGTAACTTCTGGCTGGGACCTTGGTCTATGTATAACAGCTCCAAATCCAGAGAACTCCAGAGCAATTTCCAAATTAATGTAGTTTATTTAAAAGGAGGGATTAACACACATGTGCCCACAAGAACTAATGAAGCAAAGGTGGTAGGTAATAGTGAGTTACAGGGTTGATAAGAGGTAATACTCTACTGATCCTGAAGCATAGCTCCAATTTCAGGACACCTGGATTGGAAGTGGTGCAGTAGCTGCTGACGGAACATGGGGTGGCCAGCTAGTGAAGTGCCTGGCTGAAATCAGAATGCCTGTCTGGCTCCTGACTAGGCCAATTTACTAGTGCCAAAGCACTCATATTTAAACCCAGAAATGGTCCTAAAGGCAGTATTTCAGGAGTTGATGGGCTTAAGCAGCCTTCCCAGGGGAGAAGAACAAGGTGTGATATGTAATAACCAGACAATCAGTATAAATCTTCTCAGACAAAAAGTTTCATTCCCAGAAGGAAACTCCCTTTGTCTGCTATATGCAAGCAATCTCCCAATTCTTAGCCTAGGGATTATGCTGATTACAATCTGAGAGATGGATCAACCTAGTATAGTTGGTTGCCTGTGCTAGGGTGCCCCCTTTTGGGCTATTTGCCTAAGACATCCCTGTTTGATATAGACTTGATAGCAAAGGTCACAGAGAGGTGACTGAGAGCTGGATCTTTGGCTACAGAGATTACCTGAGACAAAGACTTGAAGGTCTTTCTGCCACTTGCCAGGGACAAGAGTCAGCTTTTGCTGCTTTTGTATTTGCTTTTGTTTTAGATTTGCTGCTCCTTGTGTTTTAGGACATTGGTGGACTGGAGATAAACTACCAAAAAAAGCTCAGTTCACTTTATTGTTATACCATTCTTTTGTCTGTTTACAGTTTCCAACCCATCCACCCACTCTAGTTTCTTATATTTTAGATTTAGCATTGGTTAGTTCAAGTACCATCCCCTACATTCAACCTGGACTCCAAACACGAGCATTCATCCATGAAGCACCCTTATTTGATTTCTTGTGAGACCCCTGGTCTTCATCTGAGCCCAGTGTAGTCTTACGTTTACACATTCAAACCATCCATGTTACAGACCATTTAATTGCCATTTGTTAAGATAATTTCTTTCCTTTCAGAAAACCTCTAATTCCTATGATATGTTTATGAGAGGTGAAGAGATTTTGTCTGGTGCTCAGCGAGTTCATGACCCACAGCTACTGACTGAGAGAGCCTTGCATCATGGCATTGGTAATACTTCAGTTATAGCTGTTTACTGATAAGATGTGTATTAAGCTTTAAAAATCACTGTATAGTTCAGGGTATGTGACTAGGTGGTAGAGATGAGGGATTAAAGCTGGAAACAGAAACTTTGATTGTTTGATCGTCACATGTTTACTCACAGTAGGGGTGTTGTATATACTGTTCTTAGGTGAGGATAGCCTGATTTGGCTTAACTGCCAAAAAGAGTGACATCTGTCAAATTGTACTTGCTTTCTTCAGCAACATATCACAACATTTTAAATGGTTTTTAGCTATAGGCAATGGCTCTAATGAAACTTTTCCAGGGAATTTTCTAGAGGTTCAATGTTCTCATCCCATAGAGCATGCATGTCAGACTCACTATGATTATAGTTCAGTATATTTCATTTATCCAGAAATTCAAGGGACAATCAGACATGTTCAGATAAATGGGGGTTATTTATAGGGTTATGCCCTAATGTAGGCTTGTGTATAAGGGAGGCACAACAAGTGGATTTGGTCTAGGCTTTTCAAACTGGCCATCACCTCACTTAGTGAATGTGTAGTTGTTAACTTTATTTCTGAAAGAGGGTCAGAATATATTTTCCTGAGCTAGTAAAATACCTTAGTAAGTAGTTATGGATACAGGGTGTGAGGTATTGTTTTTCCTTATAGATGTGATGAGGAATATGTGGTCCTCAGATGTTGTTGGACTGCCATTTCTATCAGGCTTATCCAGCATAGCCAGTAGTGAAAGCTGATGAGATTTGTAGTCCAAAAGCATCTGAAAGACCACATGTTGTCTATCCCTGCCCTGTAGCAATATTATGTTATGTAGCCTTTAGGAGAGATTTTTCTTTGGAGAGATAGTTTTAATATTGCATTTAATCTTCTTATCAGCACTGCTAATACTTCAAGCAACGACGGCAGCATCTGCCTTTTCTTTTTTCCCTTTTGTCCTTTCTTTCCCCTTTTTCTTCTTTTGTACTATTGTCAAACTCCAATGTAGTAAAGTCTGCATAGATTTCTGTCACCTTAATTTTCCAAATCCAGAGTGCCTTGTGAAACTCAGAGAAGCACTCTGGGAAATTAAGATGGCAGGTATGACTGTTTGGAGCATTGCTTCACAGCAGCCAGCATAACCACCATGAAAAAAAAAGTGAATACTGTAAAGGAAAACGGTGATGCTACTGCCACAAATGATTGTGTAAACCAGGGGAGTTGTGGTGGAATCAAAGAGTTCCCTTTTTCTTCCTTGTAAAGCTTTTAACAAAGGTTGTGTGGCATGATTACTTTCGTTTGGAACTTTTAGGTTAGAATGTGTTGGAAAGTGTGTAAAGTCTCTCTTGAGAGAGAAAGAGAGACCCATTTGATTCTTTTCTGTCATCAGGTAAATTGAATAGGTCCTTCCTTTCTTCCTAACTTTTAAACCTCTTATCCACAGATAGAAAGAGGGACCTTGCTACCTATCAGTAGGAAGGAATCAAATGAGCCCTTGAAAACCCCCACAAAAAACCACAAATGAACCCTTCTTTTCTCTCTTTTCTTTATTTTTAAAGTGCATGTATGCTTTAAGGAGCAACAGGCTTAACAAGACATTGGTTACTAGCACTGGATTTGTGCTTTTAAAAGTTGTGAGAAGACTGAAACAACTTTTTGAATAGTACTGGTTCTTTCAACTATAAGTGTTTTTTGACCTATGATGCTAATGACAGTTGGAACTGAACAAAAATGAACTACTTCCTTTTCAGATTTGGAAAAAATAAAGTCATACATTGATTCCTTTCGCTTTGGTGCTCCTCCTCATGCTGGTGGTGGCATAGGTAATATAGCTCATTTTATTTTACTCTTTACTAGCCTTTGCTTAATATCAGAGGGAAGACAAAGATAATTGTATATTTGAGCTGAATTTAGAAAACCAACCTTGATTTACAGGGAAAGAGGTTTTTGAGAAATATTCTATCCTGTTCTTCTCTTGAGGGTTTCTACTTTAATAAGCTATCCTGTGCACTATAGTTTCTTTTTAGGAAACAATGATCAAGGAAGTAATCAGACAATATTTAAAGACCACATTCAAAAGAGAAATTTCTACTACTTGTTACCTGTGTTCTTCCATTTCCCACTACCAGGCTATGGAATAACAAGGAAAGGAAACAATAGTCTGTCTGATGAGCGTGTATTCCTACTGTTAATACAGATCATGCTGTATAGTTGAGAATCCTAGGTGCCTTTTGATGCTACTTCTTTAAGGCAGCCCATGCCCCAAGCTAGGGGCCATCTTAAACATGATGGCCAAGATCCTATATTGGAGTATAGCACTACTTGTGCAGTTATTCATCCATTCCATCCCATACAGTAGTTGTCAAGCCCTGGGAAGAGCTGCTGTTGCTGCTTACCGGTGATGAAAGAAGAAGAAGAGATTATTCAGACCATGAAGCAACAGCTGGATTCAACCCAGTGAGGAAGAGGGACAAACAAGGTGCACTCATAGAACAAGGTGCACTCCCCCACAACCCAGAGCAGCCATACCTTCATGGTCTGAATTGCCTACTTCCCTCACTCTCTGTCCCACCAGTAAGAAGCAGCAGCATCACCTCCCAGGGCTTGACAGCTGCCATCGGGGATGGAATGAAAGAGCAACAGAATAGCCCCACGCTCCCCATCAAAATGCAAGGGAGAGACTTACATATGCATATGCTGCACTTACATGTGCACCTATCACTTAACCAGATGTCAGCCTATGAGCAAAATACTGTATAGGTTTCCTTATCACATTTTTCTGTTGTAGGGCTGATCAGGAGAAATAGGTGGAAGGCAGATATGTTTGAGGGTGGGGGTGGGGAAACTATCTTCTGGATTTCTGCCCCTTCCATTGTCCAATTCTTGGTTTTGTTCCAGCCAAACTCTGAAACCAGGCAGAAGGAAAAACAGCTGGGGGCAAGGTAGACTTATAGGGAGGCATCAGTGGTCGTGGTGAGGGTTATCTGATCATCTGTAGTGGTGCTGAAATCCACTGTCACAAATATGTTGTCATAATTCCTGAAGATCAGATGTTACAGTAAACTATGAATTGTTGTGAAGAAATGAATGGGAGCTGAAGAGAGTGGGATCAATCTCTCTTCCTTTCCCTCTCCTCTTCTGCCGTGGCTGCAAAGAAGAGAAACTTTCACTTTAGGTTTTGATTAACTGCTGCTTTCATTTCATTAAAACCTGACAAATTGTTGTTAACCTGTTTAACAGTGGGACATTTCATCCTGTTTTATTGCAGAATCTACACTGCATTCTGTGACATTGTTTTCTTTCCCACCATTTAGTTATAGCATTTTGATTCCACTTTAATTGTCATAGCTGCATCCACTGGAATCCTGCTATTGGTAGTTTAGGGAGACGCATTAGGACTTCTCAAGTAGAGAGCTCCCCTGGTGTCTGGACAAACGTCAAACCCCAAGATGCAAGCAGGGTAGTGAAAATGGAATCACAGTGCTATAATTCTGTAAAATTCTTAATTGTGTGTAATTGTAGGGGGGGGGGGACTTACATTAGGTGCACAGGTTTAAACAGTGTCTTCAGATTTCAACCACTTGCCATATAGAAGGGTTCCTCCCCCCATAAATAAAAAAACAGCTGGGACAAAAAAGTGTCAACAAATCTGTTTGGGTTTTTTTTTTTTTTTTGCTTTGTTTTGTTTTTCTGTTGTTGTTTTTGCTATTGGATGACTCCTCTCTCCCAACCAATGTAACGAACATGGAGACAAAAAAGTCCCATGACATTTTGACAAACCATGATCCCATGAAACAGAAGTGACAGTGCTACATCTGGGGGAAACTGATTCCTCTCCCCCTATGGTACGGCATGGGTGTTCATTGGAGTCACAAAATACCCCATAATGCAAGAAATGCAGATTTGTTTTATATCTTTCCTTTTGTCTGATTTTATTTTACATTTATTCCACCTTGTATTTTCAGATTTTTGGTGGGATGCACATACATATATATATTCTTTTGGTTGTGGGGCATTTTTATATCCTGCTATAAATTACGGTAGATTTCTCATTTGAATTCACAGAGTGCACATTTGAAAAATGAGAAAGAGGGAAAAAATTCATTGTCATACCTGCATTTATAATGATTTGTAAAACAATCCACTCTTTTTATACATGCACAACTGTATGCTTGGTCTTCTAATTAATCAAACTGTATCTAATTTTGACAGGATTAGAAAGAGTCACCATGCTGTACCTTGGGTTGAGCAATGTCCGACAAACATCCATGTTCCCTCGCGATCCTAAACGTCTAACACCTTGAGTGGACTAAAGGCCTGCATTTAAAAGTTTATTCCTTACTGTCATAAAACTAAGCCTAAATGCAGTATGCATTTAATCTACTGAAGTGCCACAATAGTGAATATTCAACTCACATATTACTAATATTTGAAATTAGAAATTTTACATGATTTAATTCTGATGTAAAAAAGTTGTACCTTTTTCAGAAAATGTACTTGATCAAGTTAAAACTACTATTATTATCTTGTACTTTAGCAAGTTTCTAAACACTTGAATTTTAATTTAAAAAATCATAGTTGTACAGAGTAAAGCTAAATTTGTTTTTGAGACACTTGGCAACAAAGTTTATCTCAAATGTAGACTGATCAGCTGTCATGAGTAAATTTGATAAATAGCAAATTGGACAATGGTTGAGACGCAACTGGAAAATAGTGGATTAACTGATTAAATATGAATTAACTGAAATGCAGGTTGCAATAAAATTTCTTAACTACCTATTCTATGTGTCATTTTTCAACATTGTTCATCTTGTCTCATTCAGTAATTCTATCTAGTACTAAGCCTTACATTTATCTATTTTCTCCTATGTAAATCTGATCTAAATCCAGTTTGAGTCTGCTTTAACTGCTTGACTCAGTGCTAGGGATTTCTGGGAATTGTAGTTTATTGTGACACCAGAACTCCCTGACAGAGAAGGCTAAATGTCTCACAAAACTACAGTTCCCATAATTATCTAGCATTGAGCCAGGGCAGGTAAAGCAGTCTAAAACTGAATTATTTTTGCAGTGTATTTTGGATCTTAGTAAACACAAAAGTTGTTTGTTAGTTTTTAGTACTGACAATTCACCTTATGCAGGACATAATGAATGTGATCCTGACTCATCCATTAAGCTTTTTTCTATATCACCTGAGTGACTAGTGACAGGGTTAATGAAGATAAAATAAAATTAGTCCTCAAGTGTACGGTTTGAACTTCTCAAAAGGAGAGATGTAGTAGTGATGGATGATTTCAACTATCCTGATATTTTTTGGAAATCAAACTCAGCCAAAACATTAAGGTCTAGCAAATTCCTTACTTGCCAGGAAGACAATTTCATTATGCAAAAGGTTGAAGAGGCCACAAGGGAGTCAGCTACTTTAGATCTGATCCTAACCAACAAGGATGACTTGGTTAACGGGGTGCAAGTGGTGGGATCCTTAGGTGGAAGTGACCATATTCTCCTGGAGTTTGTTATACAGTGGAAAGGAGAAGCCAGGCATAGTCAAACACGCATTCTAGACTTTAGGAGAGCGGATTTCAGTAAACTTAGAGAAGTATTGAGGGTGATCCTTTGGTCAGAAATACTAAAAGAGAAGGGAGTTCAGGACGGATGGGAGTTTCTGAAAAGGGAGATACTGAAGACACAATCTCAAACTGTTCCAACTAGGAGGGAAAATGAGAGGTGTCTCAAGAAACCAGGATGGATGACTAAGGAACTTTCAATTGAACTAAGTTTTAAACAGGACATGTAAAAGAAATGGAAAAAGGAGATATCCAAGGAGGAATTCAAGCAAATAGCTAGCATGTGTAGGGGTAAAGTCAGCAAAACTAATGTGCAGAATGAGCTCAGGCTTGCTACAGAGGTTAAGAATAATAAAAGGCTTTTTTGGGTATGTCCGTAGCAAAAGGAAGAAAAATTAAATGGTAGGGCCACTGTGCAGAGAAGATGCCAAAATGCTAACAGAACAGAGAAAAGGCAGAATTACTCTCAGCAGACTGGAGGAGGGCAAACGTTGTCCCCACAAAAAGGGGGGGGAAGGAGGATCCCAACAATTATCACCCAATTAGTGTCACATTAATACCTGAAAAGGTTCTGGAGCAGATCATTAAACAGAGGGTCTGTGAACATTTAGAAAGCAATTCCATTATCACAAAAAGACAACATGGCTTTCTGAGAAAAAAGTCATGCCAGACTAATCTGATCTCCTTTTCTGATAAAATTACCAGCTTGTTAGATGAAGGGAATGTTGTGGATGTAACATATCTCAATTTAGGTAAGACATTTGACAAGGTTCCCCATGACATTCTTGGAAACAAGTTTGTAAAATGTAGGCTAAACAAGGCAACTGTTAAATGGATTTGTAATTGGTTGACCGGCTGAACCCAAATGCTCACCAATGGCCCCTCTTCATCCTGGAGAGAAGTGACCAGTGGGGTCCCACAGGGGTCTGTCCTGGGTCCATTGCTATTCAACATCTTTATCGATGGCTTGGATGAAAGAATAGAGGGCATGCTTATCAAATTTGCAGATGACACCAAATTAGGAGGAGTAGCTAATACCCCAGAGGACAGGATCAAAATTCAAAATGACCTTAATAGACTAGAAAGCTGGGCCAAAGCTAACAAAATGAAATTCAACATGGAGAAATGTAGGGTGGGAAAATGAAATGCAGAGATATAGGATAGGGGATGCCTGACTTAAGGAGACTACGTGTGAAAGGGATCTAGGAGTCCAAGTCCAATGCAATTTTAGGCTACATCAATAAAAGTATAGTGTCTAGATCAAGGGAAGTAATAATGCCACTATTCTGCTTTGGTCATGCCCCACCTGAAATATTGTGTCCAGTTCTGGCCACCACGATTCAAAATGGATGTTGACAAACTGAAGGTCCAGGTCCAGAGGAGGGCAACCAAAATGATGAAGGGTCCGGAAACCATGCCTTATGAAGAAAGACTTGGGGAACTGGGTATGTTTAGCCTGAAGAAGATACGGTTAAGGGGTGATTTGACAGCCCTGTTTATGTATTTGAAGGGGTATCACATTGAGGATAGAGCAAGCTTGTTTTCTGCTGATCCAGATAATAGGATCTGGAACAATTGATGCAAGCTCCAGGAAAAGAGATTCCAGCTCAACATTAGGAGGAACTTCCTGACAGTAAGGGCTGTTCGACAGTAGAACAAACTCTCGGAGTGTAGTGGAATCTCCTTCCTTGGAGGTCTTTAAGCAGAGGCTGGATGGCCATCTGTCGGGGATGCTTTGATTGGGAGTTCCTGCATGCCAGGGGTTGGACTGGATGGCCCTTGTGGTCTCTTCCAACTCTTTGATTCTCTACTGCAATTAATATACCAAGCCTAGGCATGCACAATTGTCTTCCTTATCTATCCTTTGTTTCTTTAGGCCAAATTTCAAATTAATCTCCTTGTAGAGAGGATGCCTCTCTACAAAAAAATACCATTGTAAATTTGGGTGGGTGGAAGGCTGATCATAACTGTTGCATGAACATGATATAATATAGTAACTATGGCTGCACTTTCATCACACAAATAATCCAGTTTCACACCAGTATAATTGCCATGGCATAATGGTGTGGAATTCTGGGATTTGTAGTTTGTTGTGGCACCAGAGCTCTCTGACAGAGAAAGCTAAATATCTCACAAAACTACAAATGCCAGAATTCCATAGCATTGAGCCATGGCAGTTAAAGTGGTAACAAACTCTATTACTTCTGCAGCGTGGACTACACAATGGCTGATCTGACTTTGTTCTCATTTGATCTCCCCCCCCCACACACACACACACACACTAAAATCCCCATTTCCATGCATATCTGCTAATATGAATAAACTATTCTTAGAGTCTTTTAACAATAAAGGCATATCTATGTTTAGCAGAGTAGACCATTGCAAATCTACAGCACTATACAAATAAATAAATAAAATAATAATAATTTTACTCTTTTAACAAATCTCCTCTCCAAATTGGCCCTGCAGGTCCAGCCCTTGGGCTGCTGTCACCCACTCTGCCCTTTTACCCTTAAGGTCCCTCCCTGGATAAAGATATTCAGCCCCAAGATCTACTAGACAAACAGTTGTGTGTTCACCTTTGGGTTCAGTTTGGTAAGGCATGACTGCATCTCATTAATTCCAACAGAGAGAAGATGTTAAAAATAAAGATTTATCACATGACAAGTGATAGCTAACACTAGGGTTATTTCTTCGGTGCAGATGCAGCCACTGTAACACCTAAATTGAAACAAAGTTATATTTTCCCCTGAATTCTTCCCACACTTAGCTCCCATCAAACCAAATTACCTATACAGTATAGTGATCTTAGCCATTGCTAGCCCTAACCATTTCTCTATTCCTAACTAGGTTTTATTTTTGCCCTTATCTATATTTGATCCATTCCTATCTCTCTATTTCAGACTGGCCCTATCTGACAAGCAGACACGCCTCTATTTTGATATCCATAGGCCCTCACCCTGATAGCATTCCAAAGGCTGTGGCTTTATTTAGCTGGCTTTATTCAGGCTATGTTTAACCTTTCTTCACAGAAATATTTTTATTTATACATTCTTTGAAACCATCTCAGCACTAAGTGGGCCTATCAAAAACTGAGCAGTAGTAATTAATTAATTAATTTAATTTAATTTGTTTTATTTATATACCACTATTCCAGAGATCATAGCGGTGAACAGCAAGTAAGCTAATTAGCAAGTAAGCTAATTTGCCCCCAACAGTCTGGGTACTCATTTTAGCGACCTCGGAAGGATGCAAGCCTGAGTCGAGCTTGGGCCCTTTTGCTGGTCTTGAACTCGCAACCTTGTGGTTTCGAGTAAATGGCTGCAGTACAGGCATTTAACCACTGCGCCATCAGGGCTCCATTACACCAAAATACCACAGGCTGCCTTTTACTCATTGCCCTATTGATACAGGATGCAAGTATTACTAGCACAAAAGCCAAAAGGAGATCTTGAACACTGAAAAGGTTGTTCTGGCTTGGTTTCTTGTTTACTTACTTTGCAGTGTTGTTGTTGCTGTGAGCCTCCAAGACATTTCTGACATATGGTCACCCTAAGGCAAACCTATCATGAGGTTTTCTTGGCAAAATTTGTTCTGAGGGGTTTCCCTTTGCCTTCCTCTTAGTCTGAGAGAGTGTGATATACCAAAGGTCACCCAGTAGGTTTCCATGGATGAGCGAGGATTCAAACTCTGATCTCAAGTCATAGTAATCGGACACTCAGATCACTATACCACACTGGCTCTCCATTTTATTTCATCAAGAAACAATGCATATTAATTTTATTGCCTGTCATGATAATAGGTGTTTTCTGAGACACTGGGCCTTGATACAAAATGTAACAATAGATGGTTGCTGTATGCTTAGTGCTATGCCATTCTGATTTTCAGTCGCCACTGATGTCAAAGATCATGAAACAAGAGTCAGTGTGTGCAAATTGTTGAGACTTAGAAAGAGCTATCTGACCAAATACTATTTAATATTTTTGTGATGGAAGTCAAGAGAGCCAGCATGGTCTAGCGGTTTAAATATCAGAGTTTGATACCCCACTTGGCCATGGGAACCCACTGGGTGACCTTGGGCAAGTCACACACTCTCAGCCCCCCCAAAAAAAAACACATCATAGGTTCATTTTAGGATTGCCATAGATCAGAAACTATTTGAAGGCACACAATAACGATGGAACTCTATTATAGATTATACCTTGAAATAAAGGTCAGAGAAAAAATAGTGTAGCAATTATGGTCTGAAAAATCAGCTGTTTAGGAAGCTTAGCCAACAGACCAGCTGTGAATACTAAATGTTGGCATATTCTCAGGGTAAAAAAATAGAATTATTCTTCTCCCTAGCTGTATTTAGGTTTGCTAAGTGGATTATAAACAACTGATTACCACAGATTTATTACTCTTAAATTCAGTTTCTAGAAAGAATTGTTTGTTCAGCTAATCCAACTGGAATCAATCAAATTCAATTACCTTTCCCCCTACAGAGCTGGTCATCTCTCTGGATGATAATCCTTTTTTAAAAAATGCTTCATCTCAATAAAACAAAGTCATTGACACTTTGATGCTGAAAGGCTTTTTGGGGAAATCTTGTTGCCGAACAAACTAATTTTATTGCAGATTTCTTGCCTTCTTGTATCTGTTACTTTTCTACAGAGAAGGGATGAACTCTGTAAGGCAGTATCTTTGTAGGGCTGAATGCCCTTGGAGATGCTCATGCCAATTGTTATAAAGATAATAGCTCATACCAATGGTTCATTTAAAAAAAGCGATCCTTTCAGTAAGCACCTGAAAAGTGGACCACATATGGGCTGCAATTCTGAGTGTCGTAGATTAGACTTACACTTGGCTGAACTATATACTACCATCCCCTGACTCTGAAGCTCCTTACACAACCAAGCAAGATTGCAGAAGTATCTGGCTATGTCCACATGGCCAAATGCAAAATGATTATAGCAACACAGAGACCTCTGGAGGACTCCTGATTTCAGGGCTGATGTTATTTCATATCTGGGAGATGCTTCTGCGATTGTGCCCACTCTCCACAAAACAGACAACAGCTGTTCAGGAGGGACTTCAGAGGTAGTTCAGTAAGTCAGAGGGGGCTTTGGTTACTGCAAGAGGAAGTAAGCCAACACCACCCTTTGCAGTACCCAAAAACTGATATATGCATGCATATGTCCCTATGGGATGCCAACTAAAGACTACCAAGAGAAGGTTCTAGTATCCTAAAAAACCAAATGTGTAGTAAAATCTTTTGCTCCTCTTTTATGGAATAGTATACCCTAAATATGATGGCTATGTGTATTCGTGCCACCACCATCCTAACCCGTATTCTTAGATCTGAGGAAGTATATGAAGACTTGCCATATTATAAGTCTGCATGGCTTAGCTGTTTCTACTTTCAGTGCCATTATGATAACAAAAATACAGATTCAGTTAATGAAGTAGATGTGTGCCTGAGTTTTACTACTTTAACAGAAACTCTGGTGGCAGAGGCAGACATATAATAGGAATGAGTTTCTACACCACAAAAAAAGAAGAGCAGTTCAACATGTTTCAGCAATCTTAACATTATGCACATGTGAAATGAACCAACCAGGTCACGTAAGCCTTGCATAAGTAAACAAAAACATGTTGAACCTGACATAGACCACTTGAAAGCTTTTTCTAAAATGCATCCTAGGATGGGTTTTTTTCCCAACAGCCTCTTCCACTTATGACTTCCATTTTGGTGGCGAAACTTACAGATCTATACTTTCTCCAGCCCTCCTACACCATCCCTTCAATGCCAATGACAATGTTGCAAAACAAAACCTTCCATATAGTCAGAAAAGAGAGAGACAGGCTGGGCTCCCATAAAAACCTTATAAAAAGGAGTTTCTTCATCAGAGGCTTTGTTAACTGAGGAATACATGTACAGTACAGGAATACTGAGGAAGCTGTACATATATATAACATATATATGTTATATATAGAAGGTACCTGTGGATCTTGTATACTTTGGGGGAGGGGGGTATCTTACTAATAGGGATGTATTATTAAGTATTAGTATTTTATTGACTGTTCAAATGTATTGTATTATTTTAATGATGTAATCCCACTTCGATCCTTGGAAGAGGCGGGACATATAAATAAAAATTATTATTATTATTATTATTATTATTATTATTATTATTATTATTATTATTATTATTGCAAGCAA
>NC_056522.1:231354841-231380764 GCF_019175285.1 Sceloporus undulatus
ACATCCATTCTGCAGTGTTAACAACACCTTGTAACAGCAAGGATGTGAGCTTAGTTAAGCCGAAATGGTGTCAAAAATGCTTTTCTCATGGTGGAAAATAAATTCTCTTGTGCACATGCTCAACCGACTTAAAATCAGTTTCACAGCAAGAATACTGCCCTCCCCCTTATCCAGAATACATTAGTGTTTCATTAAATTACAACTCAGTATACCCATTTCAAAATATTAGTTTTTATATCAGCTGTCTGTTCCTTTCCAATATCACACCTTGTTCTATTGTCCACAAAACAGGGATGCCTTTACTGGGCAAACCAAAATGCAGATTATACATGTTGCAAGCTTTCAAAGCTCCACTGATTTCTTCTGATGACGAAGCCAGCGGACCTTCAAAAGCTTGCAACATGTATAATCTGCATTTTGATTTGCCCAATAAAGGTTATCATTGTTTTGTGGATTTTGGATGAAGCTGTACTTTGCTATATGGCCAGCACGGCTACCCCAGGATATGCTTTCTTCTTCTATTATATACTGCTTCCTCTGCAGTGTCAGCATAGTAACCATCTGACAATGTGTCTCTCGTTGCATTACCATTGCAGATCTAAAATATACGTAACTGTATTAGCACTATTGTTGAATAGCTAAAATTTTTATCTAGCCCTAGCAAAGAAATACTGAGAACCAGTCTTTCTACGCTTTTCTCTTTCTGTTCTCCCCCTATCCAAAATCTAATGAGAAAGCAAACTGTTCAGATGTAATATCATGGCGAAGGACTTTAAATGTGACCAAGTTTTAAGGAAGTCAGTCAGAAATTGTAGATAAAAATTGCAAGCTTTTCTGCAGGCCCAAAGTTCAGATTACATTCAGTCCCATTCTTGATAATAGGTACATTTTATCTCTGCAAGTGTTATCTCCTTTTATAACCAACATAAAGATGCCAGCTCTTTTAACAGCAATTTGGCTACAGCAAACTCAGCAGGTGAAGCTTTTTTGACATCAGTGGATCTACTTTTTGGAAAAAGCCTTTCCTGCAAATTCCTGTTTTTCATCGAGTTAAGCACAGGGGAGGAGAGGGAACTTAACCTACTATCGTCTAGAACTTGTGAGCTAGCCTGAATAAGAACTACTGTATTTTATTGACTGGAGACATTTTTATATGGCTTTAAAATATGCAGAGGCTCACACATAAGTGGAATGAAACCACTATGTAATGCGCACAATCCTCTTTAGCATGGCAAAGGACTCTCTTACACATTCAAAACATAAAACGAGCCCCGCTGGATTAAACCAAAAGCCTATCTATTTGCTTCCTATCTTGGCCAATCAGAGGTCAGTCAATGGGAAACTCACAAACAAGAGCTAAGTGTGACACCCCTCTTCTGCTTCTTTTCTCCACCAACTGCTACTGAAATGCAATAACATCCTTTAATATAATTGGTAGCAGCTACTACCGCTGATAGTCATTGTCAACAACATCGTCATCAGGGCCACTGATAGCCTTATTCTTCTGAAATTTAAGTCTGATGTCCTATCCCTGCTCACCTGCACATAAGGCCAGCTGGACTGTGACTTCTGAGGAGATATGTATATAATGTTGTTGTTGTTGTGTGCCTCCAAGTCATTTCTTACAGTGAACCTAAGGCAAACCTATCACAGGGTTTTCTTGACAAGTTTCTTCAGAAGGGGTTTGCCATTGCTATCTTCTGAGACTTGCCCAAGGCCACCCAGTGGGTTTTTAGGCTTGAGCGGGGAATCGAACCCTGATCTCCATAGCCCTCTTTAAAAATTAACCCATAAGGTAAAGAAACAAGATAATTGCACCCTCTCTTTTTTATAGCTCTTAGGATGTATCCACACTGCAGAAATAATCCAGGTTAACACCACTTTAAGTGCCAGGGTTCAAGGCTAAGGAATACTGGGAACGGTAGTTTTGTGAGATGTTTAGCCTTCTCTGTCAGAGAGCTCCGGTGCGACAATAAACTACAATTCCCAGAATTCCATAGCATTGAGCCACAGCAGTAAAAAAAGTGGTGTTAAATGGGAATATTTGTAGTGTGGATGCAATTTTAGTTTCTATTCATTGATCAAATTAATCAGTATGCAAATACCTTCTTGCCTCCCAAATCACATGGAATGAGATGTTACTGTACTGGGAGGGAATTGCTTTCCCAGTATGGAATCTGTATGAAAGACTGCACCTCTCTGTATAAAAAGAAACTATACAATCTTTCTGGGAAGGCTTTCTCTTGGTCCCACCACCATCACAAGACCTGGAAGAGAACCTCCTCAATGTGGATCCCAGATAGTGGAATGTCCTCCCTCCTTTCCTTTTGCCAGCAGGCCAAGGGTGCGTCTACACTGTAGAAGTAAGGCAGTTTGACACCACTTTCACTGCCATGGTGCTATCCTCCAGAACCCTGGGCTTTGTAGTTCAACTCATTTGAGATCTGATGTTGGAGAAGAGTCCTGAGAACACCGTGGGCAGTCAAAAAAGACAAAACAAATGGGTCCTTGAACAGATCAAGCCAGAAATCTCCCTTGAAGCCAAGATGATCAAAATGATATCTTTGCAGGAAGTAAGCAAAACAAAACAAATTAGAAATCTCTCTGGAAGCTAAGATGACGAGACTGAGGCTGTCGTACTTTGGTCACATCATGAGAAGGCATGACTCACTTGAACAAACAATAATGCTGGGGAAAGCGGAGGGAAGCCGAAAGAGAGGAAGGCTGCATGCTAGATGGAAGGACTCTATTAAGGAGGCCACGGGTATGAATTTGCAGGACTTGAGCAGAGCAAAGGAGAACATGGAGTCTAGGAGATGTCTTATCCTCAGGGTCTCCATGGGTGGAGATCAACTCAAAGGCAATTAACAACAACAACAACAAGCCACCAAGAAGGCTAAGGACACACTCCAGGATTCCATAAGCATTCCTTGGCTGAGCAAGGATTCAAACCCTGGTCTCCAGAGTCCTAGTAGTCCAAAACTCAAACCGTGACGCCACACACTGCCGGTTTACTCATGGTTTACTCATGGGTGGAAATGCTGTGCCTTGCATTGTGAATTGTATGCCCTGCCTCCCTCCCCCATTTACAAATGTAAAATTCTGTCTTGTTTTGTTTTTAAAAGAAAAGCAACTTATAAGAGTCAGTGTTATGTAGTGGTTTCAGCGTTGGACTGTGACTCTGGAGACCAGCCATGGGAACCCACTGGGTGACAGCCTTGGGCAAGTCACACTCTCTCAGCCTCAGAGAAGACAATACTTAATAACAATAACAGTATTAAGGAGAAGCCTGGTGCAGTGCTTTGAGCATTAGTCTATGACTCAGGAGACCAAGGTTCAAAGAAATTATTATTATTATTGCATTTATTACACTATTATATATTTATTATTATTATTATTAACCTTTATTTATATAGCACTGTAAATTTACACAAAACTAGTTTTATAAAACATATTATCTATTTTATAATTATATTTATATTTTACTTTTGTTTAATTATATTATTATATTATGTCATAATTATTTATTATATTATATATATATATATATATATATAATTTATTATAATATTAATAATATTTTAATAAATTATTTTTATAACCATAATTATGTCATTATTATTTATTATATTTATTATATATATATACACACACAATATTTATTATATTATTATATGTATTATATTATTTATGATATTTTTGTTTTTGGTTAATTATATTATTATATTATGTCATTATTATATATATATATATATATATATATATATATATAATTTATTATAATATTAATAATATTTTAATAAATTATTTTTATAACCATATTTTTTATTTTTGCATCATTATTGTTACTGTTACATTATGCCATGCTTCCCTCCTCCTCCTCCTCCAGCCCCACTTCCTGCCCTCCTTCCCTTCCCCTTTAAGGGACGTCCCTTTTAATAACAGCAACAACGCCCCGCCCTTCCTCCTCCTCTTCCTCCTCTTCCTCTTTCCTTTTCCTTTGGCGCGAAAAAGTGGTCCGCGTAACATTCGAAAGGGGCGGGTCCTGTGCGGGGGAGGCCTCTGATTGGACGCGGCGCGCCACGCGGGCTGGGCTGGTGGCGCGAATCCTGCTGGCCATTGTCCGGAGCGAATAGCGATGGACCTGGGAGTGGAGGCTGGCTTGGCTGCGGCGGCTGCTGCGGCGGCCCTGAAGCAGATCCGGGATGAAGTGGCCGAGAAGTGCCAGAAGCTCTTCCAGGACTTCCTCGAGGAGTGAGTGGAGGAGCCGGGGCTGCTCCCAGGGGGATGATGGGGCCTGCTTCTCTAAGGCTATGAGCCTCTCGTGGGGCTTTCCTTGTTGAAAGGAGGCTGAGAGAGTGTGACTGTGACCCTGGGGTTCCCTCGTGGCAGAACAGGGAACCCGACCCTGGTCTCCAGAGGCATGGTCTTAACTCTCAGACCACTGAACCAAGCTGCTCCTTATTACTGTCATTATGAAGCACTGTCTCCTCAGAGGCTGAGAGAGTGTGACCTCACCAAGGCTCCGTTTCTGAGCAGCGAAATAATCCAGTCTGGTGCCATTTCTGAACTGCCCTGGCTCAGTGCTATGGGATTCTGGGAACTGTAGTTTAGCCTTCTCTGTCAGAGAGCTCTGGTGCCACAACAAACTACAATTCCCAGGATTCCCTGGCACTGAACCAGGGCAGTTAAAATGACATCAAGCCTTTATCTTGCAATGCCCTACGTTTCCCTTGAATGGCCTGCATTTTTCAGTGCCTTATTCCTGGCCACCCTGGAGAAGGCTAAGCGTCTTGCAAAACTACAAACCCCAGAACCCCATAGCATTGAGCCATGGCAGCTGAAGTGGTGCCAGCCTGGGTTAACTGTGGAGTGTAGATGCAGCCCTGGTCTACTTCCTCAGATGCAAGGAGTGAACAGTGTTTATAGCCAGGAAGTGGCTATTAAGACGATTGCCTTCTGCCTAAAATCCAAATGGAAGCATTGATGCCAGTTAATTTTTTCATGCATTTCTCTGTACAATCAACATATTCACCACATTCATAAATTTATTATGTACATTTTTCCGTCTTTATAAAAGTCCCACTCTCCCAAATGTGGGGTTTGGGGCGTTGGGTTCAGTCTGTACATCATCTTCCTCAGATGTATTGTGCTCACTCCTTACAATGCCTTGGTCTTCCCTCTGAGTAGGGATACTGAAAGTGGCAGTTCAGGCACTTGGAATGAGCCCCACTGACTAGGAAGATGTTTCCTACTTCTGAGCAGAGATCTTGCCAGGTGTCCCTTTATTTATGGGTGCCTCTTATTTGAAGACTGCAAAGCTTGGGCCTTATAGGGCTGGCAGCAGACATCCCTTATTTGAAGGAACGTCCCCTATTTGAGGACTGGAAAGATTTTTGTCTTTTATATAGACTGAACAGGATGCCAAAAATCTCATACTGTTTTGGAGGGTGAGCTCATGATAAAGATAGACATATGCACACCACGTGTAATTTGTGAATGTGGACAACATGTTAATTTTATAGAGAAATACATGACAAATTTAACTGAAATCAGAACACAGTCTTGTTAGTAACCACTTCCTGACTGTAAACCCCAAGCACCATACATTTCAGGTGTCCCTTTTTGGTGTTTTGAAAACATGGCAACAAAAATGGGTTCATTTGCCTTTCTCCTTTTTTATATATATATGTGCCTATAATATTGCCTGACATTGTATTTCTGGCACAGTTAACTCTCTTCTCTGCCTTGAAGCAGAATGGGTGCCTTATGGTTGCAGATGATCTGTGACTAGACTTGGGCCTGCTTCTGAAATCATGATTAGACAGTGATAGAGTTGCGCTCAGATCTTCGTTAAGGATATTTATATGCTGCTCAGTAATGAAACAATTCTGGGTTGATTATTTGAAGAAGAAAAACAACTTTTGAACAGAGTTAACATAATACCAGAAGACAATAAAAACCAAGACCATATAAGACCAGCAAGAAAGGATAAGATCAGTTTAAGAAAATTCACAACAATGTTAGAAATAAGTGTTAGCTATTCTCTACTCCTTGGAAGACTTAATGTATCAGTATTATTATGAAACAGCTTTTCAGAATCCAGTCCTTGCTGACATAAGTACAAGTTGCAGTTTTAAGTTTTCTGAGGTTTACGTGTGCATAAAGATTGGACCATATGGCTGCAATCCTATACATGGAGTAAAATTCTAATTGAATTATCAACACCTGCATCTGAGTAAAGAAGTGTGCCATTATCCTGCTATAGGGCTATAGCATTAGACTGCTTCTTCCAAAGTTTTTCAGAATTGTATTAAAAGTGAAGCTCCAAGATTAGGTGATAGGAGAGCCTAATCAGACACATCCTTTCTTTTCATGTGGCACAACTGTGTACAATACAGTTTTATTTAGAGATTGCTGTCAGTCTATCATTAAGCATTTTTAAAAGGGCTGCAATACCAAAGTGTCTGACTTGTCCTTTAATCCTTGGTAGTTTTGCTATGTACTGTACTATATTTGTATTGCATTTGGCAAATGGTTCTGAAAAACCCATCTCTAAAATGTTGCCATTTTCAGGTTTCAAAACAGTGATGGCGAAGTTAAATACTTGAGAGATGCAGAGGAGTTGATCCGTCCTGAGAGAAACACCTTAATTGTAAGCTTTGAGGATCTGGAACAGTTCAATCAACAGCTTGCTACCACAATCCAGGAAGAGTTCTATAGGTAAGACGATTGCAACATATGATCAGTATGCATGCTTTACTGAGCTGCTTCTTGCATTATCACAAGCATTACCCATCCTGGGATTTGTCAGAATAGTAGTACAGTAGTACAAAGGAACTTAAAGTGAAATTCATGTCAATCAAAACTTGTGAATTATGAGTAGACTTGTTGGGGGCAGGGGTTGGCCAGTCCCTATCTAGTGCTGTTCATCAGCAGCCTAGAGGAACTGGCGTGGAAGCTAGAGCTCCTGATTCTCACAAGTAATAAGCAACAGTATTTAAAATATTTACGGTTTTTGTAAGGTATGTTTTTTCTGCTTTCTCAAAGCACCTTTATGGGAATTAGTATTCTGGTGAGTGAAATGTCAAATGACTGTAATGAATGTCAGGGTATCTTAATTTCAGCCCAATTGCTTCCAAAAATGCAGTATGGAAAAAATAATGTTTGCCAAGTCTTTTGGAGACAAATAAATTTGTCAGAAAGCAGTTTTACACCTGTGTTTGCTTATTTAATTTTACTGTAATGGCATGTGACAATATTCTTCAAACCCTTTTGAGGATCCTCATGATACATATACAGTCTGCCCCCCACATTTGCGGCGGTTAAGGGTAAAATTCCCTGCAATTTTTTTTTTAAATCAATATATATAAAAATAATGAATGTTATTTTTTTAACCAGAGAGAACACTAGGGATCTCTAGGTCCTCCGGCATGACTCTGTGGTCAAGTTTTGTTGGAGGTCAACCACAGAATTGTACTGGAGGACTTGTCAGTTTCCTCCAGATGTTGCCCATAGAATTACCCTGGAGGACCCAGATAGATCAAATCCATGAAACATCAAATCTGCGAAAGGGAAACTAGCAAACGTTGGGGTCTGACTGTATCTCTAACTTCAGTCTAAAGATAGAAAGGTTTGTATCACTAAAATCTCTCTCGTATTTTAGAGTCTATCCTTTTTTGTGCCGAGCTGTGAAAACCTTTGCCAGAGACCATGGAAATGTTCCCCTCAACAAGGACTTCTATGTGGCTTTCCAAGACCTACCAACTCGACACAAGTAAGTGTCTTTGCCAATTGTGATCATAGGCTGAGGTTGATATTGGGAAGGTGTACATATTCAGCTTGACAAGAAAATCCCAGATTGCTACAGAGGGTACTTATGCGTGAGCGCTGGTTTACAGTTCAAGAACATTCAGCCAGCATCTCTAAAAATAGGGTACGAGAGTAGATTATCCTGTTATTTCACCTATTTGTTTTTTTTGGTTTGTTTTGTTTTATATCCCATCTATTTACTTTTGTATTAGCTTTTATGTGCTCGTGGGATAGTTCATCAAAAAGAGTGATGCTGATACACAAAACCTTGTTGGCATCATAGTATTTCCCTTTTTCCCCTGCCCTCAGAAATCCTGGGAGGACTGATACCATTTCATTAATCAGATGCAGAATCTGTGCCTTGAACATCAGACAGTTTTTCCTTCCACTTCCCATGTGAACATGTTGTGGATAAAGGTTTTAATGTAATACATATTTTAGCTTTTTTTTTTTTTTCAGTTGGCCAACAGAGTCACTTTTGCTTGTTTGGTTGCCACTTTTGGTGTTACTCTAAAGGAAGGGCAGAGAGATTGTGGTCCACGGTCCACTGGGGGCCCTGGTATAGCCTCTGGGCCACTACAAACTTCCCGTGGACACTGAAAGCCCCCCCCCCCCCATGGTAAATTCCATCCCAAAACCTTTGGAGATGGTTCAATGGGTCTTTTCAGGCTTCCTCCTTTTTATTCTGCAAGAGGCTAACATGGGTACTTTTTTAAAAATAAATAAATAACACAAACATTTATTTATCCACAATTGATTCAAGTCAAAATCCATGTGGGAAAATGTATGTGAACTTTTACATTCAGAACCTACTGGCATTCCCTTAAGCAAAAATGACAAATTTTCTGTAACCACTAGTCACTCTCTTAAATTGGTTTTAATGAACTTTGGCCCATTTCTCCTTATATCCACAAAAGGTCATGCTAAAATAAAAGCTAATGCTAAAATAAATATCAATTAGTATTAAAAGTGCTGTCATGTTTCTTTTCACCCCCTCCTCTCCTATTATTTGATCGGAGTAGCTGTTATTTATCTAGGGATTATGGGAGTAGATTAAGATTAAAATAATATTTTAAACTGGAAATACATGATGATTTTAAGGGGTTCAAAAATTTTCTCATTACTGTAAATACTAGTGGGAATATAAATGAAAGTCAGTAGCTCATATTTTTTAGAATTTAGCTCATCACAGAGCTAAGCGTCTTGATTACATCCTCTGCTTAAATGTCACAGACATCACCACACTTAAAGGGATTGGCTTCTAACTAAATATTATGAGCACAGAAGGTACTTTCTTGTTCTTAGGTACAGAACAGCTAGTACTTACCAATCCTCACTTTCCATAGACAACAGTAGGCCCTATTGGCCCACGTAATCACTATCTGATATATCTGGATTCTGGTGTAAAACTGAAGAGTTTTTTTCTCTAAACAGAATTCGAGAAATGACATCAGCTCGAATTGGATCACTTATGCGTATTAGTGGACAGGTGGTTCGTACCCATCCTGTTCACCCGGAGCTTGTAAGTGGAACTTTCCTGTGTCTGGATTGCCAAACAGTGATAAAAGATGTGGAGCAACAATTCAAGTACACACAACCCAACATCTGCAGAAACCCTGTGTGTGCCAATAGGAAACGGTTCCTTCTAGACACCAACAAATCACGATTTGTTGACTTTCAAAAGGTAATTCAATACTGGTTAGAATTTTCACTTGGTTTTCCTGAGGGTAACTTATTAGTGTGAAAGTGTGATGTGGCTTCTGAGTTGGCCTTTCAGGAAAGGCTGGATTAGATATACAGTCAACCCTTGACATTCACAGGGGTTAGTGGCACAAAACCCACCGTGAAAGTAAAAATTAGTTAATAAAGCAGGGGGAACAAGAGCAAGATTACACATAACTTTCAAAAGCCCCCATCTCCCTTCCAAAGCCTCAGACAGCTCTAAGATGCTCTCTGAGACACTGGAAGGACAGGGGGTTGTGCATTTGCAGCTCCCTCCTTCCCTTCCAAGGCTTCAGGAAGCTCCAGGGAGCTCTCTGAAGCCTTGGAAGGGCAGGAAGGAGGGCACATTCACTTTCCCCAACCCCCTTCCCAAGGCAAGAGAGCTGTTTTTCCCCAGGCAGCTCCCTGCCTGGAAAAGGGCGAGGGATTATTTTCCCCAAACTCCTCTCCAAGCCAGAGAGCTGCTTGGGTAATGAGGCAGCTCTCTGTCCTGGAAAGAGGTGGGATTGATGTGTGCACCCTTCTCAGCTTCTCCCTCCTGGGCTTTTTCTCTTGCCAGGCGAAAAGCCCAGGAGGGAGGAGGAGGAGGAGTGCATGGACAGCAGCCTTGACCTCATGAATAATCAAACCACAAGTGTCAAAGCCACAAATGTCAAGGGACAAATGTTTGGGATGACATTAAGCAGATTTTAAGGATGCCAAAACTTGGATACATCTTCCTATTTGTCTGCTTCCATTCCATCTTTGTGTGCAGCAAACCATTGTTTGCTATTTTGTCTGACCTTATAATGGTCTATGCTTGCCATGCAGGATTGGAATTCAGGATCAAAACATAGTTTTCAATTCTGGTCTTCAATGCAAATACCAATAATAGTTTTCACATTCCCAGTAAAACGGGAACAATCGGGATCATGTTAAATTGGAGAAGGCTTTGAAGCCTATCCTGTAGAAGCATCCTGATTTAGTACCAAGTAGCGCTGTTGAGTGTTGAACTAGGAGTGGGAAAACCCAGGTTCAAATCCCCACTCAGCAATGAAATTCCCTGGGTCACTTTGGGCTGCTGCCTCTCATCTTGACCTATTTTTTGATGTGAAGTTAAAAATTGGGAGAACATCATGTACACCGCCTTGAGTTCCTTGAAGGAAATAGGATATAAGTGTAATAAAAAAATAAAACTAGCTCTTTATTTCTTGTATTTCACTGTGCAAAATAAACATAAAATGTAGCAATGCCCCAGTTCTTATATGTGTGAAACAAAAATATGGCAGCAGGCATACCTCTTATAAAATGAGTTGCTTGTGCTAAATCTGTTAATCTATAAAATGATTTTTATTTTGCTGCAATAAATTAGCATGTTCCTTGAAATAAAATATATTGATAACTACAGAAAAGTACTGCCATAATAATAGTATACTTTAGGTCTCTTAAATCAAGTAAAACGGATTAAGACTAGTGAGTGTATTTCAACTATTGGGAGCAATTTTCTGTGGTGAAAACAGTTTTGTTCATGTGGTGTTTTTTTAGAGGTCCATGTGAAGGACTGTGTACATGGCACAGTGTATCATGTAAATGTAGACAGTTTGTCTTGCCTGACAAGTGGGATCAACAGTTAGACTGAGATCTTGCTTTCCTTATATTATGTCGCAAAGCCTTTTGAGACGACCTTTAAACTGTAGGAATTAATCATAATTTTAAAACACGCTACATTCTTCAAAGCATAAATTCTCTGATTTATGCACACAGTATATGAGGTCACATATAAAACATACATTTCCTCACTTACAAGGGAAAAAGCTGTCAACAAAGAGCTGATCCTTTTAATGGAGATAATAGAGCACTGTAGTTGAAACGGTTATATTACACTCCCTAGCCTCTTGTCACTGTGAACCCTCTTTGGTGTACTTTTTGATTTTTCCTACTGTTGCCTAAATCTCCCGTTTTTTCCACAGGGCCACCACTAATACAACAGAAACATGCTTCTTTTTGACAGTGTTCCACCTGAGACTTGCCCTTTCCTTAGGGGGCGGCTGAAATTCTTACAGGAGTCAACATAACTGCTCTTTTATTTGCCTTGTTTTGCTATTTGTTTCTGACTGATGTCAGACAAGGCTTGAAAATTCTCCTGATAAATGGAGTGGTTACCTGGCTTAGAAGTGTTAAAATACAATACAGTCTTTTAAAAGTATATATATAAAGATGAGTCAGGTTGAGTCTCCCTCATCCAGAATTCTGAAATCCAAAATATTCCAAAAACTAAAACTTTTTCCATGGTTTGCTGAGATGGTGATATCTTTGTTTTCTGATAATTCATGCACAAAATTATTTTTAAAAAATTATAAAATTACCTTCAGGTAATGTGTATAAGGTGTATATGAAACATAAATACCATCAGGGGCTAGCCTGAACAAAGAGGCTCCTCCCTCCCTAACTGTCATCCCTCTGAGGAGAGAGAAGGCTGGCCCAGTACCATCAGGGGCAGCCTAAGAAAAGAGGCTCCTCCCTCCAACTGTCATCGTTCGGCCTCTGAGGGAGAGAGAGAGGCTGGCCCAGTTCCATCAGGGGCTAGCCTGAAGAAAGAGGCTCCTCCCTCCTAACGGTCACGGTTCGGCACGAGGGAGAGAGAAGGCTGGCCCAGTACCATCAGGGGCTAGCCTGAAGAAAGAGGCTCCCTAACTGTCATCGTTCGGCCTCTGAGGGAGAGAGAGAGGCTGGCCCAGTTCCATCAGGGGCTAGCCTGAAGAAAGAGGCTCCTCCCTCCCTAACTGTCATCTTCGGCCTCTGAGGAGAGAGAAGGCTGGCCCAGTACCACAGGGGCTAGCCTGAAGAAGAGGTCCCCCTCCCTAACTGTCATCTTCGGCCTCTGAGGGAGAGAAAGCTGGCCCAGTTCCATCAGGGGCTAGCCTGAGAGAAGAGAGCCCTCCCTCCGGGACCAACCTGCCTTGTGGCAAGCCTCAGAGGGAGAGAAGAATTGCTGGACCTGATTCCCTCCCCCCCTCACCATTCCCTTCTCCTTTTGTGTCGTGTCTTTTAGATTGTAAGCCTGTGGGCAGGGAACTGTCTGTTATCCCCTCTATTGTAAACCGCTCGGATTCCCAGTGATTGGGCGGTATATAAATAAAACCTATTATTATTATTATTATTATAAATGATGATTGTATTTAGACTTGGGTCCCATCTCCAAAATACATAATTATGTATGTTTGTATATATACAAATACAAGTATTCTGAAATCCCAAAAAAAACCCCAAACACTTCTGATCCCAAGCATTTCAGATAAGAGAGAATCAACCTGCACTTAGAAAAGCAATGTTTTTCATTCTCAGCATGGTTCGGTTCAATATTCAAGTTTGCTATTTTTTTTCCCCCTCTAACAGGTTCGTATTCAGGAAACTCAGGCTGAACTCCCTCGGGGGAGCATTCCTCGTAGTGTTGAAGTGATCCTACGTGCTGAAGCTGTAGAATCAGCTCAGGCTGGTGACAAATGTGACTTCACAGGTTCCCTCATTGTTGTGCCTGATGTGGCTCAGCTTTCCACCCCAGGTCAGTGGAGTCATTTCACTGCACTGCAGTGTTAAGAGGCAACCCTTTGACAGATCCAGCTGTCTCCATGCTTCCCCCTCCAATTATAAATCCTTGAAATGCCTCTCAGTAGAACTTTAAGCTAAAATATGCTGGTGTTTTTGATCCCACTGCTATTTTTTGCTGCTGGAATGTGACTCCTGAAATTGCATTTATATGTTTAAAATTCTCCTTCTTTAGTCTGCAAGATGAGAATTATATAAAACAATTCTGTGCATTTGTGGAATGAACAAACAGGCTAATACATAAGGTATACTCTCTGTGATAGCAGTTTCTCCAGTGCAGATATATTTGAGATTCACATATGCCATTCCAAACTACATTCTGAAGTGGTACATTCATGGGATAGCTGTATCTCTTCCTTTTTGAAATGTAAAATGAACATTTCCAAGTATATATTGTGAAGAGCTTAAATTGGTCTTGCTTTCGTAGGTGTGCGAGCAGAAACTAGTTCTCGTGTGAGCGGGAAGGAAGGTTATGAAACTGAAGGCATCAGAGGACTTCGTGCCCTGGGAGTCAGAGAGTTATCCTATAAATTGGTCTTTCTAGCATGTTATGTTGCACCAACAAACCCACGGGTAAGACTTACTTAGGAAAATAGTTTAAAAAAATACTTTTGGAAGAAATTTATAATGCAATTTAAGTTATTTGTATCCACTTTCTGAATATTGACACTCATGCTTATAATGTTATCTTGTCTTTTCACTGAACTTACCATGTTGGTGTAATTGTCCACGTATTCCTCCCAACTGATTGGGAAAGCACCTTTCAAACCAGTGAATACAATCTGGAACTAAGAGCTCATTTTATGTCCTGTCAATTAGCAAAAAAAAAAAAAAATCCTGTCTTCCTAACACTTTGTGCTTTGCTTTTCCACTCCAAAATTGACTTTCTAAAGTAATTCACGGATTGAATTCAAACAAAGCAAAGCTGAGTGTTTGTAAAACACTCTTTACAATTTTTCATTTTTCTAAGCAAGAAAATAAACTGGTAGAACAGTCTGTACTACTACTTCAAATTGCATATGGCAGAGCTGCCTTTTGTGGATGTTCCCCACTAAAAACTGACACAACAAAAATAATTCTGGATTAAAACCTTTCCCCCCCTAAACTAGCTTTCTGCTTCCAGAGCTTGTTTGTTTGTTTTAATCTGGAAGAACATTTTCCTGCCCACAGTCTGAAGTACTACATTCCATTCTGCAACCAACTGTATAGAACTCATCTCAGATGTTCTCATTTTCTGAGATATTTATCTTGTCGACAACTCCGATTAAGTTATAGTCTCCCTGTGACACATTCTTTACCTTTGCTTCAAGTGCTGAAATTCTTTTCTAGTCTGCAATATATTTGCATATTTATAACTTTCCCATAACCTTCTTTGGTTTTAGTTTGGTGGCAAAGAGCTGCGGGATGAGGAGCAGACTGCAGAAAGCATTAAAAACCAGATGTCAGTAAAGGAGTGGGAAAAAGTGTTTGAAATGAGCCAGGATAAAAATCTTTATCACAACCTTTGCACCAGCCTCTTTCCTACCATACACGGTACTTTCAAATAAACTGAATTTCCTGATATGCAGTCATCTTAGTAAAGGTTTTAGGAGCAATATAATTAATTTAAGTTTCTGGCATTGTATGTGTGTGAGATTGAATGTGAATGTGAGAAAGAAAGATTGTGGTGGTATCAGTCTTAGAGAATAGTTGAAAGCCATGTCTACCACCTATGAGTCTCACCCCTTTTTCTTCTTTATGTTTATGCATTCTGTATCATTTTATGTGCCTGATTCTCTCAAGGGAAGAGTCACTTTTCATCAGAGCTGTAGAATGTTATTTCATCATGTAAACCCACTGAGTGACCTTGAGCAAGCCACACTCTCTCAGCCTCAGGATGGCAATGGCAAACCCCCTCAGAACCAACTTGCCAAGAAAACCCTATAGCCATATAATCACCATAAGACAGAAATGGCTTGAAGGCACACAAGAACAACAAATGTGCTGTACATATCTGTATAGATCATGTTTCTATCCCTTTCTTATCAAGTAACCTCTGCACCGTAATAGCAGGTGATAAGCCTGAATGATAATATGATTTAATGATATTGACTACAGAATTAATCCCCTTCAGTATCAGCATTCCAAAATGAATTATTTTGAACTCTAGTTATCTTTGGACTGAAGCATGTTTTTGTGATCATAGGTTAGATCCAGAGTCCCTGTGAAAACAACTCTGTGTGTACCATGTTCCACTGGAGAAAAGGGATAATCTTTGCCATTTATCCTTTTCTCCTGCTGTACCCTGCTCCAGAGGGCTGAGGGACCCTACAGAACAGTGTGAAAGCAATATGTGGTTCTGTAGTTGGAAGGGGATATTGGTGAACATAGTTTTTTATTTGATGCATTGCAGTCTCCTCTGTGAAAGGAAGAAGCCCTTCTAATTGTGGAAGAGACAGTCTAGATCCTTACAATGTCCCCTGGCCAATTTTACTGCCATGGTTGAGAGACGTAGGGGAGAAGTTATTCTGAAGACCTCTCTGGGAATACACTAGGTTGCTACTGTTCAGTCACAAAACTGTCAAATATTTAGTCTTGAAAAAGCCTTATTGCATTCTGAAACATTGTTTAAAAGGGACTCCTGTAGCCCTACAAATGTTGTTAGGTCATGTCTCCCTTCTGTCCTATCCCAGTCATGTCAGTGGTGAAGTTCACTAGCCAGAAGGCCACATGCCCCAATCCCCCTGGTATAGAATACATGTTATTCCTTTTAATTCGGCTACTATAATTGACTGAAGTTGAGCCTTCCTAAAATTTCTTACCTGCCTACTATTTATTTTTGGTGATACAGGTAATGATGAAGTGAAGCGAGGGATCCTTCTTATGCTGTTCGGTGGAGTTCCTAAAACAACAGCGGAAGGAACCTCCTTGCGTGGTGACATCAATGTCTGTATTGTTGGTGACCCAAGTACTGCCAAGAGTCAGTTTCTTAAGTAAGTTTTGGAATCTTCCTATTTTGAGTCAAACCACTGAATATCTTACCCTTGTATCATCCACATGTACTTGCATTAACTCTCCAGAGTTTCAGACAAGATTCTTTCCATTCCTTACCTGAAGGTGGCAGGGATGTTATGAATGCACAATCTGTACATAGTCACAGTTGTGGCACTACAGCCATGATTGCATCTGTCCCTCAAACCTCTTTTAGAGGAGGTGTGTCCTGCTTGCAATCAAGAAGTGGGTGGATGACATTTCCACCTGCTTTCACAAGTGGCTGAGGCTGCAACAACCAGAATCAGGACCTGTGTCACAAATCCTCATCACCTCACTTACTGGCAGCAGGGGTGTTTGGAAATCTCCACCTGCACCTCAGTTGCCAGCAGGACAGATCACTTTTGCTTAAAGCAGCTCCTGATTTGGGAGGGTCGGGCAAGGAGATGTTACTTAAATAAGTATACTTGAGTCACCACGGTGCTGCTGCTGTATTAATTAGTTAAATATGCTTTATCAAATAACTGATGTAGAATTCCAGTGAATATGAGTAGATTGATCAGCAGACAGAAGGAAGAACAGCATTTCCTGATCAGTTCCTGATTTGGAATGGATCAGGAAGAGTTAGTGCCATTTACAAATGCCCTCCTTGGTCCCCAAGAGACTCATCTTTGTTTCTGTTGGCAACTAGATAAGTAAGTGATCAGTGCTGCAGTGAATACCTTCCAGAAGTTTTGAGCTATCACAGTGTTGCTGCTGCTGCATCTGTTGTTCCTTAAACATTCTGTTGTAAATTGTTAAGTAGCCTTTTACCTGACCCCACAGGCACGTGGAGGAATTCAGTTCCCGAGCTGTCTACACCAGCGGAAAGGCCTCCAGTGCTGCTGGCTTAACAGCTGCTGTCGTGAAAGATGAAGAGTCCCATGAATTTGTCATTGAAGCTGGAGCTCTGATGTTGGCAGACAATGTATGTTACCCCAAAGACACAAGGCTGTCCTGGTTTGGGCTATCCTTGTTTGGAAGTAGGGATTGATTTATCTTGCATCCCCTCTTCTTCTGTAGGGAGTGTGCTGCATTGATGAATTTGACAAAATGGAGATGAGAGATCAAGTTGCCATTCATGAAGCAATGGAACAGCAGACCATATCCATTACTAAAGCAGGAGTCAAGGTAAATGGCTGGTCTGCTTGAATATGTTGTTTTTACATTATGTGGAATTTATATATTTTATAATAAGTTATTATATAATAATACATATATTAATATGCATATATTAGAGAGGTTTCTATGTTTCTCCAGCATACCCTTGGACTGTATCTGCACCTACCACTCTCTCAACCACATTTATTCCATCCATAAAACTACGTAACTTTTCTTTTGACTGAACACACTTAGAAGAGATTCACTGTGGTAGCCTTCGCTAGACCAGAATCTTTGCTCTTCTGCAACTCAAAGTCAAAATGAAGCACTAATAATTTATGATAGACATTTTTGCAATAAAGATATTTATTTTTGAAATTAAAGTCCTTAAATGTTTAGGCTAATATAAAATTGTTAGTACCAACTAAAGTGGATTTACATAAATGTTGGCTAACCAAATTCCCATTTATTCATTAGCGTCTACTCTGTGAGGTACTCAATATTGAATATAGGTTGTAGGTTGTAATGGTATGTGCCTTACTTAGGAAAAAGCTTTTTTGAACTCATTACAAACATATTAGTGCAAGTATACTTGATAGCAAGCATTGCAGTTAAGCTGCCGTTGTACATCCAGTTAAGTGTGGATAACCTCAATGAAGTCTGTGATTTAAGCTGTTTTTTCCAAGTATCTTTGTTTCATATAACTAGTTCTTCTTTCTTGTTGTTAGGCTACTTTAAATGCCAGAACCTCCATTTTGGCAGCAGCAAATCCGGTCGGTGGACGCTATGACAGAGCAAAGTCTTTGAAACAAAACATAAACCTGTCAGCCCCCATCATGTCTAGATTTGATCTCTTCTTCATTCTTGTCGATGAATGCAATGAGGTAAAGTGTAGTTTACAATTGTTTGTAGTGTGCCATAAATTCCATACTAATGCTGTCCATAAGGGAAGGTAAAATACTGTAGATATGTGGGATCTGACTGGTGTGTGTGTGTGTGTCTTGATTTTTACCTGTAGATATAGAGACTTCTTTGCTCTGTTAGTTGTTTGCTATTTTCATGTGTTTCCTACTATTAAAATATCTTTCCATTGCATGCTATCCACTGCTTACATAGCTGTTTGTATGGGTGAGAGATAACTTTTGTTGTTGTGAGCCTTCAAGTGTTTCTGACTTATGGTGCCCTTAAGGTAAACCTGTCATGGGGTTTTCTTGGCAATATTTGTTGAGAGGACATTTATCATTGCTTTCTCCTGAGGCCGAGAGCATGTGACTTGCCCATGGTCACTCAATGTGTGTCATGATCAAGCTGAGAACTGAACCCTGGTCTCTAGAATCTTAGACCAATGCTTAAAGCACTGCTCCACACTGGCTCTCTAGTCAAGAGTCTGGCCCCTGGAATGGCTTGTATCTTAAATTGAAGGGAATTTATGGAAAATTATTCCCCTCCTCTTATACCCACCAGTGCCTCATGTGAAAAATCTGTAGAGGTGAAGACACTGATTGGGCACAGGAATACCCGGTCTCTCTGACTCTGAAGGCAACAACAACAAGGCAGAAGAATGCATAGGAAATTGAAGTTCATATCTTAGCATTTAAGCTTATAGAATTATTTGGAAAGAGCACTATGTGATACTCCTCAAAACTCATAAAATGCCACAAATGGTTGCTTCTACAGAAATTATGGTTGTGAAAAGAAAACATCACAAGACCAAAATGAGCTCAGTTCTTTAAACAAATATGGTATCCAATTGTTTATTACATAACCCAGTTCTGACCCAAACAGTAGTTAACCAACAGTGTTGGCTCCATAGGCATTTCTCTGCATTGTTGTATGTATCCTTGTTAGTCTGTTTTGTCAGTTATTAAATGGAATTTCAGTAATTATATTCTCTAACCCAAACTTGCTCTGTTATAGGTTACAGACTACGCCATTGCTAGGCGCATTGTGGATCTTCATTCTAGGATTGAAGAATCAATTGATCGTATTTATACATTAGATGATATCCGAAGATACCTTCTGTTTGCCAGGCAGTTTAAACCAAAGGTAACGAGGATATTCATACTTCCCATAATTTGAGTGCCTTATGTAATGTTGCACAGTACAGCATTCAGGGATGGATTATTCAGTTGCTGCAGCTTTTCCAGAGTTCCCACTGGCTAGGGACCAATGCAAAAGGTAAAAAGATCCAGCTTGCTTTCCCTTCTTTCCCATTCACTTCCTAAGGCTTCCTAAGTGTTTCCTTTATTATCAATATTTTGTGTGTTGTTTGAATAAAAATGCATGAAATCAGGCTGTTAGTCTCTTTCAAGCTGCATAGCTGAAAATGGATTCACATATAAAGATAGTTTTGTTTTGTTTTCTGTGGTACTAATTTCTGTGCCACCAGTGCTAAATAGCTCACATATGTACAGAAAGAGAGACCTATTTGGGGAACTGCTCCAGGACAATAGATGGTGAATTTATCAGTGTACAATTAATTTCAAATAAATATAAGTTGGTTATATTGCACAATATTATAAAGTGAGTTTTGACCAACTCCACTGCAGTTGACATAAATTTTTCCTTCTTTCTTCCAATAGATTTCCAAAGAATCAGAAGATTTTATAGTTGAGCAGTATAAGCGCTTACGGCAGCGAGATGGCTCTGGCATTACAAAATCATCTTGGAGGATCACAGTGCGCCAGCTGGAAAGCATGATCCGGCTGTCAGAAGGCATGGCACGGATGCACTGCTGTGATGAGGTATCTGCACCTGGTGGGGTAACAAGTGGACTGGTGATCTTGACTGGTTTTCAGCCATGTTGTCATTCCTAGCTGTTTTCTGGTGTTAAAATATGTCAGACATATCCATGAAAATGTTCACTGGTGTGGTTTATGTTCATGGTTAATATTTAACAGTTAATCATTCCAGAATCTTGTGGGATTGCAGACACTTGCAATAGAAAGGCTATGAAATTTTAAATTTATCAGTTTCTGTTTGTGGTAGAGATCTTTATCTATCATGAAACAAGAAACAAAGATGACATTTTAGACCAGCTTCTACAAGGTTTTGTTTCACATGCAAGTCTTTAATCTTCCATAATTGAAGACTTCTTAGTAATTCAGCCAAGTTGATGAGTTTTGACACCATTTTTGTAAGTTTTATATAACTTCAAATAAGTTCTTGCCTTTGTTAGTGGAACCAATGTGCTTAGTTTCTTCATCTCCTTGGCAAGGAAAGGGGAACAAGACCTCTGCATCTTGCTTGTTTTTCTGTGTTTTTCCTGTGAGAAGTGATGTTAATACATTTTCAGGAGAAACATTACTCATCTGGCTTTTCTTAAACATTCTGACTAGGTTCATCCAAAACATGTGAAGGAAGCCTTCAGGTTATTAAATAAGTCTATCATCCGAGTTGAAACTCCAGATATCAACTTAGACCAAGATGAGGAAGAGCAGCCCATGGAAGAGTCTGAGGCCCAGGATGGAGACACTGGTGGGTAACCATATGATCCAACTTGATAGCCACCTTGGAAACTTTTGTGCTTAAAGGCTGGATATAAATCTCTTAAATCAATAACGAAAACCTCTTAGGATTAGTTCAAGTGCTGGTTTTTATCATTTTAATCTTGTCCTGACTTTCTGTAAGAACATTTTATATATGTTTCTTGCAATAATAAGGATGATTGGCATCCTTCTAGCTGGCCTTTAAGAAATAAGTAGTCCTTTCCCAATTTTAAAAATTGAATTAGGTTTTTAGGTCATATTTGCTTTCTTTAAAAAAAAGTCAGTTACATATTTTTTTTAAAAAAAATCTACCCTCCCAATTTTAACCCTGTGCACAATCCAATGACTGTGTGTGTAAAACTTAAGTTGTATATTCATTCCAGACCATATGAAGTTGGAATGGCCCACTTCATAATGTGCTTTCTTTGTAGTCTTTTGTTCCCTGACCTAAACTGATGAACCTGCAAAAAACATATTTTTCATGTTTTTTAGGAAGTGGAGAACCTGTTGCTGTTAATGGTTTGGTAAATGGCACAAATGGCCATGCAGATGATTTGAACAAAGAGTCAACATCCAAGGCATCTTTAAGGCTAAGTTTCCCTGAATATCGCAGAATCTCTAATCTCATTGTGATGCATCTAAGAAAATCAGAAGAAGGTAAGAAGAGAGGGCTTACTTCTAGAAGCTCTTCCAGAATTTGAGAAGCTGAGTGAGCACATAAGAATGTCTGAATATGACTACCTTCCTCCAGTCCAGAGATGCACAACCATTTTGCCCCTAAAGGCCTTGCACGATGCAGATCAGGAGGAGGATGCATGTTCACAGATACACATACGCAAACAGACATACTAGTGATTCTCTCTTTGCTGGGCAGGAGATGGGAGCTTTGCTTCACCCCCTCCTCAGTGAAGAAAATATGGTCTGTTTAAGCATCTCTTGGGATGAGGATGAAGAGAGCTTTCCATTCCCTTTCCTAAAAATCCTTGTACAGAATGACTTCTCATTAGAAAGAACAATCTGTGAAGAAGGGGCTGGAGAGTTTACAATTATCCTGGTACAGATTTTTCCCCCTCATTGCTTGCAATATCTTATGGATCATTGAGATAAAGCGTACAAAGGCCATTTGAGTTATATACATGCTAAATATTAACTTGATTATTAGTATGTAACAATAAAATTGCTTTCTCCCTCCTGCTTGCAGAAGATGATGAAGCCTCCTTAAAAAAGAGTGAGCTTATCAACTGGTACTTAAAGGAAATTGAGTCAGAAATAGATTCTGAAGAAGAGCTCATCAATAAAAAGAAGATAATAGAAAAAGTTATCCATCGTCTTACACATTACGTACGTACACATCAGACAAAAATTATGGCATTCTTTTTTGAAGTTAGAATGCTACTCATTGAGTTCTTTGGATAAAATTTGTGACAGAAGGAAGGAAGTACTGATATGTGCTAAGTACTATAAGACAAGATTACTGATGTGGGTTTTTTATGCATTTAACCACCTGTTCTTATGCACATTTACCCTGAAGCAAATTACACTATTGAATGAGTCTTATTCCTCAGTAAGTGTGCATAAGATTGGATCTTACATCCTAGGTAAGCTCCTGGCTAGGTGCGCATAAGATGGTAGTCCAAGGCTGCGGTTCTGTACACACTTAGCTTGTGTCAGTGAATTCAGAGAGGCTTCATACTGGGTAGGCATGTATAGGATTTCACTGTATGTACTGTTAGTTATAGTCATCTATACTGGTTGGGAGTGGAATCATTGCATTCACATAGAGCCATCACTATGCATAGCACTGTGGGCTAAGGAGTCTTAAGTATTGTAATTAAATCTTGATCTACTCATTCTTATTAAAAATAAGAATAATTAAGACAGTAAATAGCCTTGTTTAATATTTGAAGAGATGTCATATTGAGGAGGGAGCAAGCTTGTTTTCTGCTGCTCCAGAGAATAGAAAACAGAACAATGGATGCAAGCTACAGCAAAAGAGATTCACCCTCAACATTAGGAGGAACACCCTGACATTAAGAGCTATTTGACAATGGAACATACTCCCTTGAAGAGTGGTGGAGTCTCCTTTGGAGGTCTTAAAACAGAGGCTGTGTGGCCATCTGTTGGGGGTGCTTTGATTGTGAGTTCCTGCATGGCAGAGGGGTTGGGCTAGGTGGCCCTTGTGATCTCTTCCAACGCTATGATTCTATAAAATCTATTTTTAAAACTAGTGTTTTGCTTGAAGTAAATATGTTTACTATTCTCTGAAGATGCCAGCCACAGATGCTGGCGAAACATCAGAAAGAAATTCTGCTAGAACATGGCCACATAGCCCAAAAAACCCACAAAAAACTATGGATGCCGGCAATGAAAGCTTTCGACTTTACATGCTTACTATTGTGATTTCTACAGTGTACATAATAAGATTCTCACAGCTTGACCTGACTGAGAATTCTCTTGTTTCAGGACCACATTTTAATTGAGCTCACTCAGACAGGATTGAAAGATTCAGAAGAAGGACAGAGCTTTGACGAGGATCCCTTTCTTGTAGTTAACCCTAACTACTTGTTGGAAGATTAGGGATTAAGGAGCAATTCTACAGCATCAACATACCATTTTATTACTAGAACCCATTACTCGCTTTCTGATGCATGTCAGCATTGTACATAGATTACTAATCTGAAAAAGCTTGGTCACTTAATTCACTTACCTTCTCTTTTTAAAAAAAAACTTTTATATAGTCTTTGGCTGACTTGCAGCTTCTTTGTTTTTTACTTAAAAAGAATTTCTTAAATAATGTTTCTGTAGCATGATTCTATACTTTAGGTTTTTCTTTCAACTCTTTATTTGTGTTAAATAAATACATATTGTGTCAAATAAAGCCTTATCTCTGTCCATCTGTTTTCAAAAGTCCTTGTTTTTCTTGATGAAGGTGGAAAAAGTCCAAACGTCAATTAAATCTTTGACCCCCAAAGCATGAGGGTCAGGGCTTATATATGCTTTCTGGTATTAAATGACATGGAGAAGTTAGGCTTGTGTGTCTCCTTCCATTTTTCTTTTTTCTAAAAAAAAAATATACAGAATGTATGACTGACCTACAAGTCGTCTCCTTTACATGTAAATCTTTTACATGTAAATCTTTTACAAGCCATCTTCCTCCAGGTGTTGAAGCACAGAATGGGTACAAAATGTTTTGCCATTTCCTTGAGAGAATTGCCAGGGAGAAAAAGAATTAGTGGCATGTCTGAGATCAACTCCTGGCACTGTCTCCTGTCTCTATCAGCATTTTAAGGGCAACATGGGATTGGGAACCTTCCATTTCCTCATGAGTTAGTTCCCTTCTGATATGTCATTTGCAATATTCTCCTTGACTGATGTTCTTTTTTAAAAAAAAATAAAACCTTCAGTGAGATTTAACCTCTGATAATATTATCTTTGCTTCTGTTGCTGTTTGTCAACTTTGTACCCTTCTGATAGAGAATACAAGTTAAATGTTAATTTTATTATCTTTGGTTGAATATAAGAGAGGCAAGAGCTCTTGTGTCTGTATTAGCAGACATGGCACTGATACGCAAGCTGTCCTTGATTTTTCTTCTCCCTTTCATTTGCACTGGAGTAGAGTGGGATCCTACTGAGAATTTTATTTTTATTGCTGGCCCTCTTACTAATGCGTTAGTAAGTAATTTAAACACCCAAAGGGGAAATGTAAGAGACAGCAGTCTTAATTCTGTGATGGCCCAGTTGGATTATTTTTGCCATCAGCCTTCCCTCCCTTCCTTGCTGCCATACTTTGCTGAACTTCGTGGAAATGATGTGACTCACTTTAAGGTGTTCTTGCCTTGGACTCAAATCTTCCCAGAGATGAATGCCCAAAGTGCCAATGAGACTAACATTGTATGCTACAGACGGCTTCTTGGAATGCTCCAAGCTGCAGATCTCAAACCGGTTTTAATACTACATCAAAAGCACTTGCCAAACTCTTTAAGTGCTCAGCTTTCTTTGAGACAGCCTGCAACTTTCGTTGACCTTTTTGCTGAATATGCCGAGTTTGCCTTTGGATTGTTTGGTGATCTTGTTGACACTTGGCTTACTTTCAGCAACTTGCCTGAGGCTGCAGAGTCTCTGACTCAAGGAGATCCACATGCTTCTCTCCAGGTGTTAGCTTCAGCCCATGAAAAGGTTTATACAATTTACCATGAAAAATATGCTTCAGAAGGTAAATAAAAATGCTGGCGCAGGATTATCTATACGTGGTGGTTGTAGATGTGACTATGATGTGTATGAATTCAAAGACGTAGCCATGTTAACCTGTAGAATCAGTATGTAAAGAGATCTTGTAGCATCTTTGAGACTGAAAGAAAGAGGTTGGCAGCATGAACTTTCGTAGACTTCAGTCTACCTCCTCAGAGGCACTTAGTTTCCACTCCAGCATAATTTATCATAATTCACCATAAATTAGCAGCACAATCTATGAAAGCTTATGCTGCTAACTTCTTTCAGTTAGGGCCTCAACAGACCAGCAATAAACGCCAGCCTGGGGGCAAAGTGGGAGCATGGCATCCACACAACGCACACCCCAACACTGCCATCACGCCATGTGCCCAATCATACAGCGGGTGGCATCATGGCGCTCCTCTGGCACTATGTCCAGATGACAGCTCCTAAGGAGTGCCAAAAAGCCTTGGCCCTGGCAGCTATGGTACACTTTCCAAGAGGCAAAAGGGAGACACGTTTTGTGGCTCCTTTTTGCACTGTGGAAAGGCCAGATTGGGGCCGCAGCGCATAGTTGCCACAGCACTGGTCCACCGAAGAAAAGGGCAGCTGCAGACCACCCCTTAGTCAAAGGTGCTACAAGATCTCTCTATATAATGTCTATGGAAAGTAATGCATGCTTCTGGTCACTGCAGACAAGGATTGAGCATCTCATTTTGTTGCACTCAAAGTAAGTGGGGGAGAGGTTCCTGTTCTAGAACAGCAGAAGTTCCTTGACTCATCATGTCCTGATATCAAATTTCCTTTGTGTTGCTTCCAAACATCTGGAAAATGCTATATGCTCCTGTTGTGCCAGTTGTCATTTGAATGCATCACTTTTGTATGTTTTTAATTGTACTGTTCTTGTAAGACACTCTTGAGTCCCAGTTTTTTGGGGGGAAGCAGGATGATGATGATGATGATGATGATGATGATGATGATGATGATGATGATGATG
>NC_056522.1:231380774-231509103 GCF_019175285.1 Sceloporus undulatus
CCATTGTTCAGTTGTATCCCACTGTGATCTCAAACTCTCCTTTGTACCACTGCCAACTTAGGTTTCTCCCCCCCCCCCCCCATATATACTATGGTAAGACTGTGTCTTACTTATTTGTGAAAACTCCAGCCATGAATTCCTGACTTCACTGTTTAAACCCATTCTGTTTTCCAAAAGCTTTCACACTTCAGGACCCTATAAGGGAAGGGAGTTCAGGACAGATGGGAGTTTCTCAAAAGGGAGATACTGAAGGCACAATTTCAAACAGTTCCAGTGAGAAAGAAAAATCGGAGGTGTCTCAAGAAACCAGGATAGATGACAAAGGAACTTTCAACTGAGCTGAGTTTGAAACGGAGCATGTATAAGAAATGGAAAAGGGGGGAAATCACAAAAAAGGAATTCAGAGAAATAGCAGGCATTTGTAGGGGTAAAGTCAGAAAAGCTAAAGCGCAGAATGAAGTCAGGCTTGCTAGAGAGGTTAAGAACAATAAAAAGGGCTTTTTGGATATGTCTGCAGCAAAAGGAAGAAGAAGGAAACGGTAGGGCCACTGCGTGGAGAAGATGGCAAAATGCTAACAGAAGACAGAGAAAAGGCAGAATTACTCAACACCTTCTTTGCCTCAGTCTTCTCAGAAAAGGCAAAGGGTGCTCAACCTGAAGATAATGGAGCAGAGGACAGAATAGGGGAATTTCAGCACAGAATAAATAAGGAGATAGTAAGGAATACTTTGTTAATCTAAATGAATTTAAGTCTCCAGGACCAGATGAACTACATCCAAGGGCATTAAAAGAACTGGCAAATGTAATATCCGAGCCATTGGCAATAATCTTTGAAAACTCCTGGAAAACAGGAGAAATCCCAGCAGACTGGAGGAGGGCAAACGTTGTCCCCATCTTCAAAAAGGGGAAAAAAGAGGATCCCAACAATTATCGTCCAGTTAGTCTGACATCAGTACTAGGAAAGATTCTGGAGCAGATCATTAAACAGAGAGTCTGTGAACATCTAGAAGGCAATGCCATAATCACAAAAAGTCAACATGGGTTTCAGAGAAACAAGTCATGCCAGACAAATCCAATCTCTTTCTTTGATAAAATTACCAGCTTGGTAGATGAAGGGAATGCTGTGGTTATAGTATATCTTGATTTCACTAAGGCCTTTGACAAGGTTTCCCATGACATTCTTGCAAACAAGCTTGTAAAATGTGGACTAGACAAAGTAACTGTTACATGGATCTGTAATTGGTTGACTGGCCGAACCCAAAGGTGCTCAACAATGGCTCCTTTTCATCCTGGAGAGAAGTGACCAGTGGAGTCCCACAGGGCTCTGTCCTGGGCCCAGTGTTATTCAATATCTTTATCAATGACTTGGATGACAGAATTGGTAGCATACTTATCAAATTTGCAGATGACACCAAATTAGGAGGAATAGCTAATACTCCAGAGGACAGGATCAACATTCAAAATGACCTGAATAGACTAGAAAGCTGGGCCAAAGCTAACAAAATGAAATTCAACACGGAGAAATGTAAGGTACTGCACTTAGGGCAGAAAAATGAAATGCACAGATATAGGATGGGAGACACCTGGCTGAATGAAACTACATGTGAAAGGGATCTGGGAGTATAAGTAGACCACAAGTTGAACATGAGTGAACAGTGCAATGCGGCAGCTAAAAAGGCCAATGCAATTTTAGGCTGCATCAATAAAAGTATAGTGTCTAGATCAAGAGAAGTAATAGTGCCACTGTATTCTGCTCTGGTTAGGCCCCACCTGGAATATTGTGTCCAGTTCTGGGCACCACAATTTAAAAAGGATGTGGAGAAACTGGAGCGTGTCCAGAGGAGGGCGACTAAAATGGTGAAAGGTCTGGAAACCATGCCCTATGAGGAACAACTCAGGGAGCTGGGTATGTTTAGCCTGGAGAAGAGAAGGTTAAGAGGTGATATGATAGCCCTGTTTAAATATTTGAAAGGATGTCATATTGAGGAGGGAGCTGGCTTGTTTTCTGCTGCTCCAGAGACTAGGACCCGGAGCAATGGATGCAAGCTACAGGAAAAGAAATTCCACCTCAACATTAGGAGGAACTTCCTGACAGTAAGGGCTGTTTGACAGTGGAACACACTTCCTTGGAGTATAGTGGAGTCTCCTAACTTGGAGGTCTTTAAGCAGAGGCTAGATGGCCATCTGTTGGGGATGCTTTGATTTGGATTTCCTGCATGGCAGGGGGTTGGACTGGATGGCCCTTGTGGTCTCTTCCAACTCTATGATTCTATTCACACTATGCAATTATAGTGCTGTGTAAATGAGCCTTGGTCATAATTCTGCTACCCAAAACATGAGCTTCCTCTCTTTTTCTATGGGCTGCATGATGTCCTTCCTTAAATCCCTAAAACAGTTTCTTGATCAGCTCTCGTATCTGGCACAAACCCCTAGTTCTTCTCAACCTTATCTGACCAAACAACTCTTACACTATTAAATTATTGTCTTTTCCTTGCTTTACACTCTTTCTTTCCATTTGTCCCAGAAGTTCTTGATGTTGTTCCAGAAGTGCTTGATGCTTTTCTTAAAAATACAGGGGGAAATAGCTAAAAACACGCACATCTGTCCTTAAATCCCACAGTGTGCCCATTAAGACAGCAATGCAAACACTTCATTGTCAGTATATAATAAGAGCTAAAGGAAAAACAGGACTAAACACTTGTCCCTATCAGGTATGGGCAATGAACAGCAAAAACCCAGCAAACTTGATCAAGATTGGTGGGACATGGCTGGGAACTGGATTTGACCTTCTCCCTGTTCCCTGAACAAGATTGCTATTTCCCTGTTGCTAATTGCCAGGGAGAAAGGACATACATGCCCTAAAGGCACTAGATCCCACTAGATCTTGGAAGCTAAGCAGGATCAGTCATGGTTAGTGTTTGGCTGGGAGACTATTGCATACTGGTGCTGTAGGCTATATTTCAGAGGAGGGCCATCGCAACCCACCTCTTTCCTTGCCTAAGAAAACCCTATGAAATTCAAGGGGTCTCCATAAATTGACAATGGACTTGCAGGCACATACACACAATTTCTAGGGATTGTTGCTTTTCTTCCATGCACTTTTTGAGGTTGATGGATTAGTTGTGTAGAAGTGTAGGAGGAGCAGGCCAAGGTTCTCCGGGCCTCAGTTTGACCATTTGTTGTTTGTTTGTTTGTGTCCCATCCTTCTTCCAGTCTTGGGACTCAACAACATTTATTTATAACACCTTTCCAGCAAAGGGCAGAATATCAAACATATATAATCAAAAATGGACGATAAAACACAACACTGCAAAATCTTAAAATACTAAAGTAATATGCTAATATACTAAAACAAACTCCTTGTCACTTAAGAAAACTTACACAAAAAAATTACAGATGAAACTTTTAGCGTCAAATGTTCACACAGTCAAAACCATACAAAAGTTCAGATCTAATTAAACTATCTATAGAATTTAAAACAACAAATGTGGACAACAGACCACATTAATAACCCTTTCCTCGTATGAGTCCATTCCTCAAGGCCAACTGAAACAAAAAAACATCTTCAGTTGCTACTGGAAAGATACTGCATAGGAGACCATTCTAGTCTCTCTAGAAAGACAGATCCAACCACCAAAAAACCAATGGTATCATTACTGGATATGATATATATTTTGTCCATCTTTTGTATCTTCTGTTTATATCTTTTTTCTCACCTTATCCTTCTTTATATCTTCTACATCTTCTAATCTTACTAAATTTTAGTAAGCAAGTTAGTTAAAACAGAAAACTGTCTGAAAAGCACCATGTAATAATAATAATAATAATAATAATAAATTTATTTATATTTCCCACCTCTCCCTGTGGATCAAGGCGGGATTACAACCTGATAAAATACACACAATAGTGCAATTGATAAAATACAGACAACAACAATAATTCAGTTAAAAAGCTAAAGCTTATCATATTACAACAATAATTAACAATAAAATTGCTCAATGGTCATAATCATAATCAAAGGGGTGGAGCATAAGAGGGAATAGTTGTCCTATTCCAGATCAGATGGATCAGATGTACACTGATAATAGCCTATAGCCTATAATAGCATAGTAAATGAACAATTAGAATCTGCCTGTCTATCGAGCAGATTTTTTTTTTCTTCCACAAGTCAATAATTAGAAGTATTGATTTCTTTTCTTCTTTTGACTTTCAGATGGAAAAATGTCTATTTCATTAGATGTTCATGATGATGCTGTGCTGGTGCCATCTGGACCTTTCTTGGCTTCAATTCTGGTGATGGGTTTAATTTTCTTGAATTCTGCCTACATAAAATGCTTATTTGCCTAGAAAAAGTGAGATCACTTTCATACTGAAGTTTTATTTGGGTTCACTCTGGCCTGAATATAGTGTGACCTTCCCTCCTCCTGAGAAACTTATTGGCAGCTTGTTCAGCCTGTATTTGCAATCTGTATGAAGCTATTGAGCATCTGCCAGGTTGTTGAGCTGTTCTTGGCTTGGCAGGTCATCGGCTGTGTACTTTAGCTGAATCTATAATGAGGTCTTTCCTATTGTTGAGGGAAATAATGGATCATTTGGATTAAAATTCATGGAACAAATACAAGACACTGTAAAGCTGATGTGAGAAAGCTACATATGAATGTGCATGCACACACAGACAATTTGCTCTGGCTGACAGGCTGCCTTTTTGGGGCGGTCTGTCCTAGGCCAAAGAAAATGTATTTAAAAATAGATACAGACCTGCATGTTTGACTCCTGGTGTGTGAGTACTCTTGTGTTATATCCATTTCCAACTATTTGAAAAGTATACACAACAATGATTAGAAATATCATGATCACTCTGTAGTAATGCTTTGGGGTTTACTTTCCAGGACTCTCTAGATTTTCTCTCTCTCAACCTACACTACAACTGTAAAAAGGAAGCCAGTTTTGAACAGATGCTGAATGATCTACAGGTAATTCTGAGAGTTGCATCAAGTTATTTTGCAGTGTTCTGTAGATGCTCTTGAGCAGTGTTTTACAAATGCAGCATCTCTTGTATCCATTTAGAGTTTACCAAATTGATTGTCATTTGTGGGTAGGTAATTGGGATTGCACGTGTAAACATGAATTTCTAGAAAGAAGGTATATACCTAAAAATGAATTCTATGAAAAGACAGATAACAGAAAGCCTATGAAATCTACATAATCATTACACAGTGAATCACATCCAGTCTCTACTTGTTTTGTTGGACCCACTATGTTCAGTTCAGGGGCCATTTTCTGGGTCCCAATTGTAGGGGGAAAGTGGGATATAATTTCAAATATCGTTATTAGTTTTTTGTGGGGTTTTTTGGGCTATGTGGCCATGTTCTAGAAGAGTTTTTTCCTGATGTTTCACCAGCATCTGCATCTGGCATCTTCAGAGAAGCATTCTGCCAGTGAGCTCTAATGCTATACTATACGATTAGAATATGGTACAGAGTTGGGTTTGCTGTGCAGTAACTATGGATAAGATCAGAGCTGTAGCTTAACCTTTTGCAATAGATGTTGTGATGGTCCACCTTTCCACTGACTAAACACAGTTTCAGTCTGAGTTACCTGATGCCTTGCATAGAATTTCCTTCTACCTAGGAAGACAGTTTCCCCCCCATACCAGAATAGCCAGCTGCATTTTCTAGAATATCTCACAATTCGTAATGACAATTACACCATCATCTTTTACATCATCTTGTTCCATCTCAAACCAGCCCTTTTGACTTAATGATGTTATACAGCTAACAGATTATGCAGGTAAATAACAGCTTCCAAGAGACTATATACAGCATTGATATTTGCCCTTTAGATAATTCATTGCAACTCTGCACATTTTTTTTCATTTACAGCCTGTCACAAATGGTTTGGACATTTTGTTGTTTTGTCTAAATTTCCATGAATGTTCTTCCACACAAGAAAATCTACTTACAAATGTGGCTTCCATTTTTGGAGGTAAGTGTCTTCTAGAAGGAGGAACTGTGGTCTTGTGGTTTATGTCCATAAGACCTGAGGGACAAATAAACTGCAATAAAAACAATGCTGTGGTCCAAGACAAACTTGCTACTAAGTTTACTCAGGATTGAATTTATGAGAAGGCAGAATGAGCTGGTTGCCTCAGGCAGTAGAAACTGGGTGGCACAGAGCAATAGTGAGGTCTCACAAAGATAATGCTGTGTGTGCACCATGTGGTGCCCTATGGCCCCTTAAGGTAGGATAGAAGATGTTATAACACTGTCAACAGTGGAGTAAGATACAGTCCAGTCAGTTTCCATAATTGCAATAATGAAGGTGAAGAGAGTTGTGGAATGTTTAAGGCCATTTTAAGGAGGTGGGATTCCACTAAAAAGGGACTGCTGGGCTTGCATGTCTTCTATTATGCATGTAATGTATCCTCATACCCACTGACTCCCACCCTTTTTTTCCAGCCATATATGAAGGCCAAGCACAGGCAATAGGATATGATGTAAATTTCGTCTTGGATAGCTCACCCATTGGGTATGTTGCTAATTGTTTGTTTGGATGGTTTTTATATCCTGCCTCTCCCTACAAAACTGCCAAAATCTTGTTTCCCCCTGGTCCAGACGCACATCATTTTAGTGATGCATGGAAATTTACTTTATTATTTCCTATGTGTCCCCACCCCAGCATTTCTCTCCCCATCAACCACTTAAACTTGTGTGGGGAGTAACAACTTGGCTATGCTGATATCTTAGCTTTATGGTAACGGTGGCAACTTGGAAAAAGAACATAGGAGAGCAGTCTTGTGGTTTCTGCCACTCTGTTAGTATTTTGTGTGTTCGAGCTTTGCATCCTATATTCAAGATGGATTCCACTTAGTCCATCTAATTTATTGAAATAGCAATGTCAAAGATAATTTGTTACCACAATGAATGTGGCACTCCAACTCAAAAGGCCCAGTTGGAAAGAGTTCCACAACACATACTGTATATGCTTGGCTATAGTTGACCTCATGTATAAGTTGAGGGAAGGCTTTGGGGCCAAAATTATGCATGTTGATATGACCTATGGATACGCCAATGGTAAAACAAGTCAAGGGCATGTAACAAAGAATGTAAAAGACGAAGCAAAGGAAAATGATGCCCAAGAATTTACAAAATTCCTGCATGCACAACTGTTTCTGTTCACACTAAAGGCTGGATGGATAAGAAAGTAGAGGGGGATAGGAGCTTCTTTTAGGTGCTTCAAGAAGGGATTAAGCTCTCACCTTTCACCAGGGGATGGTTCTTTTTTAATAAGACTTCAGGTACAGTATTTACATTGACCTGTGAAAAAGTGGACCAGGGTCTTGGGGGTCAATAGACTTACACATGAGTATATGCAGTATGTCAGATGATCTGTGGTTGCATTGTTTTGTTCAACAGCTTGTTGCTTTAATGGATTACACATACTCAACACAGTTGTATATGCAGAAATTTTCTTTTAAAAATGTCTAGACTTATACATGAGTATATGCAGTATATCAGATTATCTACGGTTGTATTGTTTTGTTCAACAACTCTTTGCCGTAATAGATTACATTTGTCCCTCCATATTCGCTAGGGTTAGGGGCACAAGACCCCTGTGAATATAGAAAAACCGCAAATAACAAAAACACCATGTTTTTAACTGAGAGGACACCTCTCTAGGAATCTCTAGGTCCTCCAGCGCAACTCTGTGGTCAATGTCCAACAGATACTGACCATAGAACTGCACTGGAGGAGCTACAAATGCCAAGTAGAGTATTCTCTCTAGGAGTCTCTAATTAAAGTTCACCATAGAGTTGCACTGGAGGGCCTGGATATTCCTAAAGAGAACATATTAATCAAATCCGTGAATAATCAAATCCACAAATATCAAAGCCTCTAATATGGAGGGATGAGTGTACATGATTTCAACACAGTAATATATGCAGAAATTTCCTTTTTTAAAAAAAAGTGGATGATGGAAACAATGAACCTTTACAAAGTTGTAATTAACTCCCTTTTCCCTCCACACTTAACAACAGGGGAGATAGTTTCTGATCATTGTACATGAGTTCATGTGTCCTCAGCTTTCATGAGAGTTCCTCCATCTTCTGAAAGTGTCCACAGATTCTCATTTCAACCGGACCATCTTCAGTGCAGGACATCTGAGCAAAATTTCAACATTGTTTTTTGGTGGCTGCAGTCTATTCTCATTTTCACTGATATAAGAAATAAACAGCTACTGATCCTCTATACATTTGTCTTCTTAGTAATCAGATTTTGTAAGATAGCTTTAAGATAGTGTGAACCAAGAATGAAATGTCCAACCAAGAATGAAAGGTCAGCCCCTTTAAATCTCTCCAGTTTTTAGCTATTTCTAATCTTCCCAACTCAACAACTTAGAAACTAAGCTTCCATGGTGGAACTTTTATTTGCCATCTATGTGCCACTTTAATACACATTCCTTTGCTTTCCTGTAGATCAGTTGAAATGGTGGTGAAGACCATATATGCTGTCATTGAGAAGGAAGGATTTTAATGGCTAAATCAAACCTCAAGCCCCTTTTATTACACTGTACTGTCCAAAGCAGAAATCTGTGAGGTCTTTATGCAAGTCTGAAATCCAGCCTCTCTACATCTGCACTGAAATTTGAATTCAGTTAATTTCTTGGGAGTGGGTGCTGAAATACATTATTAACAAAACATATCAGCAAATTGCAAAACCAGGATTTCCTAATTTTCCTGGTTTTGTTTGCAATTGTTCTTGTGAGAGCACAAGAACATCCTTTAAGACAAAGGTCCCCAATTTGAAATCATTCCACATGTTCCCATCTCCTAAATGGTTTGATTTTATCACGTTGTTGGTGAAGCAACATGTTATACTTGGGAGAAGGCAATTGGAGGCAGCACTTTTCTGAATAAAACTCCACACACTTAACATTTAAACTGTAAATAAGTTATTAATTTTGACAACCAATTATGTGGAATGTGAAAGAAATAGTAAGAAGTTGTGAAAGATATCACCGACCCTATTTTCCATTTCTACCAATTTTTGAGATCCAGTGGTAAGATCATTACTATTTTTCATACCCTACTACAGTAATGTTTCTTGCATTAGAAAAGCTGTATCAAGCTGGTTTATTGACTGATTTTGTTGTATTTGGAGAGAGTGATCCTCTCATGCTACTGGTTAAACTGGTTACTAATTACATTCCCTCCTTATGCACATAGTTTTTGTAATAGTTTTGAAATATCCTCCTGAACCAGAAAAAAGAGCAATTCTCAACTATGATAAACATGGCAAACACATAAGATCAAGCCAACAAAGCATCAACTATAGGATATCAGTATGCAAAAGGATCCTGTAGCCCCTTTGAGAATAACTGGGTGAAAGAAATTGTGGTATAAGCTTTCGTAGACTTATACATCCGAGCATCCGAGGAAGTAGACCAAGTCTACAAAAGCTTATGCTACAACTTCTTTTACAAGTTAGTCTTAAAAGTGCTGCAAGATCCCTTTATATATTGATATTCCAGAATCCTGACTAATATGGCTATGTCTCTGAATTCTACCCCCGATATGATATCAGTAATGGGTTTTATTGATATGACAAGTATCATTCTAGTAGATATCTCATTAGGCTAGCAAGCTTTATACATACAAGCATGACTTACAAGACCGCTAGCTTACTTGTATGCATTAAAATCCTTAAACTAAATATTATTTTGATCTACATTTGGGACTGTAGTGTTTTTGGGATGTTGAATATTGAAATTTGGATATCAAACTCAGCACATCCACAATATATAAAATAGCTGAATCACAGAATGATTTTCCTTCTTTTCATACGTAAGTAGAAATGTAATTACAATGAAAGTTGAATTAACAGAGATCTTCTCATAACACCATCTTTTTCCCTTTCAAGCTCCTACACAGAAAATCTAGCCATTCATCCCATGCCAGATGTGGTAATGACATCAGCTATCAGCCCATTTTCATCCTATCAAACAACCTGGGAAGCATTTGCTAATCAGTCTGAATCAGAGAGAGATGCTTTTTTGTTGGGTGTTTTCCCTAGTGGTTTTCTCTGGGGTACCTCAACAGGATCTTTCCGTACTGAAGGTGCATGGGCAGAGGATGGAAAAGGAGAGAGCATTTGGGACCGATACGGACATCAAGGCCATGTCTACAGGAAACAAACAGCTGATGTGGCATGTGACAGCTACCACAAGATAGAGTATGATGTCTACTTACTCAGAGGCCTTAGGCCAAAGATTTATAAATTTTCTATATCATGGCCTAGGATTTTTGCTGATGGGACTAAGAACAGCTTGAATCCTCAAGGAGTTAGTTACTACAACAAACTCATAGACAGCTTGCTGGAGTCTAATGTTGAACCCATGGTGACCTTGTTTCATTGGGACCTGCCACAAACTCTGCAGGATCTTGGTGGTTGGCAAAATGAGAGTATTATAAGTGCCTTTGTAGACTATGCATCTTTCTGCTTTGGAACTTTTGGCGATCGGGTTAAATTCTGGATTACCTTCCATGAACCTTGGGTCATTAGCTATGCTGGCTATGGCACTGGACAGCATCCACCAGGAATTGTTGATCCAGGGATGGCATCCTATCAGGTATGAACAACAAGCAGCTTGACTTAATTGCAGGACTTTACCATCGTTTATGTGCTGTATTGGCTGTGTGAATGATGGCCGGTTGCATTCTAAACTGACGTGGCTCTTTTCTCTGCACACTGGAGGAACAGTTATTGCAGATACCGAGTCTGATTACCAGAAGGGAGACACTAGGGAAATAAATCTTGAGTTAAAGGGAGATAAACATTGAGGTCAAACTACCATGTTCTAATCTGTAACAACATAAACCTGCTACAGGCTTGCAAGCATTCATTACTTAGTGACCTTTGACTGGTTCACTGTTTGCATTAAGGCCTCAGAACATTAGAAATAAATCAACATGAGAATGAAAAAAAATCTACATCGACTCTGTGTATTGAAAATGGCTCTGTTTGGCTTTCTCGTCCAAACTAACACAATTCCCATGACAAATTTTGGATCATAGATGGCGACTTGTGGTTTTCTAGATATTGTTGGGCTGCATGTCCCATCAGACCTGGCTAATGAATAGGGCTCAAAAGATTTGCAATCTAGCAACATCTGGAAACCCCCATTTATTTATCCTTTCAAATTATTCTCTCAGGTGACATGGAAAAAGTTACCCATGGTTCCTTTTCCTGCCACTTGACTTCTTTCCATACCAGAAAGTGTCCCACACAGATGCTGAAGCAACACTAACACAGAAGGAGTTGCAAAGTAGAATAGGCTGTTCCTATATGTTTGCCTAAATTACCAAAAAGCCTAAGAAAGTACCACAGTATAATTTGAGCCATACTGTCATAGTTCCCATGCTATGGAGTTTTAATACTGGGATAAATTCTCAAGAGTACTTTTGTTGCTCCTGATATGGACCACTCCATATTTGACAGTCTATAAGTTTACTAAATTCTATAGTCTGCCTGTTCAAATAAACAACTGAAAACATTTCTAAAATTAGGCTCTGTAGAGGAGATACATCTCTTTTTAGAACTTCTGGGCATAGTGTCGTAAAATAGTGTGTCCCTTCAGAATACCTGGGCTGGAGGAAAGCTTGTAAACACAAGGAACAGAAGAATCCCATCTGGATCTTTCCTTTAAGCACAAGGGCCATTGAAAAGATGCTTACATTTTGCAAAGACTTCTCAAGTGCAGACAGCTTCTATAATGCAAGTTATAAAATAGAGCCTATAAGAAAGTGGTAGCATGAATCCAAGTGGCACATCAGACCCTTCTGGAAGATTTAATTCTGAGGATTTAGAAACCACTCATCAAAACAGGTAATAATCAAGATGGCTTTAAGGGAGAGCCTCAGGTGGTTATATTTTATTTCTAACAAATCCCTTACAGCCAGCCATCATATGTATCACTGTGATGCCATGAAATTGCTAGATGGGTGGTTTTTGAATACGTGCAGCACTATGATCGTCTGTTGACTGTCTTAGAACAGCCTGCTCCAGCAATGATTTCTGCCATGCTGGGAGCACATTCTGTTACCAGTGACTTGGAATGTATGTTGACTTTGTTGAGCTTTTGACTGGGACTATTCTACCTTTGAAATGGAGAGGCTAGTATATGGCTCTACTTTTATTCGTTTTTAAATTCCTTGTCCACAATAACAGCAAGGACCAGGGACACTGCTGGTGTGGCCTTGGGAGCTTAATTTAATAATCCAAAAATCCTCCTTTTCAAAAGATCTGAAGAGAGGATTTTGTGCAGTGACCCCTATCTTCATCAGTCATCCTCTGTATGATATTTTAAAAACAGTTTTGTCTGATGAAGGAACCAAAAGGGATCACCAAGTTTTTTCTGTATTATTTGTTAGCCTAATAAAATCATTATATCACATCATCCCTGGGATTTATCTTGTGGCCAGCCCAGCTAACCTCCTGCCATTTGTCTTAGTTGCCCATGTTGGAATGATCTGACTTCCAAAGGAGGGGTTGGAGTGATCTTTACTGGATTAGTCCAGAAGCCTATGTTGATGCTACTAAAAGTAACTCCAGTAGCACTTTCACCAAACCAGATAGCTTTTGGAATATTGTCAAATAATCATCGGTGATAGCCTACTTTTCCAGATGGGGGTCTGGTTGCAGCATCTTAGCTTCCTCAGAACTATTGGTTTTGATCCAAAATGACTCAAGAAGCTTCTTTACTTATTTGTTGCTTCCATTTAACTCACTCAGGATTTTTACTGTGTAAATAGGTAGAAATATGTGACCCTTGAATATAAATTGAATGTCAGGAGGAATGCTTTACAAATGTCAGTTGTGTGCTTGTCTAAACCATCTAGTTGAGGGCTGAGAAACATGTGGACGTTCTTGGACCACAACTGCCATCAGTGGCTGGTGGGAATTCCAGTCCACCAAGTTCTGGAGAGTCACAATTCCCCAACCCCAACCTAGTCCTATTCTGGAGCCTCCATGCCTCATATGGAAACAGCTATCCAAACTTCAGTCCCAGATAGGGATATTTTACAGACAAAGGCCTGTTACAGACTGCCAAAATAAAGCTGCTTTGGGTCTCTTTGGAGGTATGCTATTTAAATGATGCGTGGGTCCCTAAGAGTCCGGAGGTCACGCCAAAGCTACACTCCATTCCTAAGCACTGAAGTGCAGCTTTGGTGCAGCTTCAGGATGCATGCATCATTTAAATAGCATACCTCCAAAGAGACCCGAAGCAGCTTTATTTTGGCAGTCTGTAACAGGCCAAAGTATGTGCTTTGGCCCTGAGCTATATTCAGTGGAGTGACATGTATGTTTCTTTGTTTCCAAAAGGTAGCTCATGTTATTCTCAAGGCTCATGCCCAAGCTTGGCACATTTATGACATTCAATACCGTCCCACGCAGCATGGAAAGGTGGGAATACTCTTGAATTCTGATTGGGCTGAACCAAAGACTGCAGGAAATGTTGAGGATATGAAAGCAGCAGAGCGCTACTTGCATTTCATGTTGGGCTGGTTTGCTCACCCCATCTTTGTTAATGGCGATTACCCAGATATCCTGAAATCCCAGATTGAGCACATGAACCAGCAGTGTTCTCCTCAAATTGCCAAACTGCCCGTGTTCACTGAAGAAGAAAAGAAGTGGGTGAATGGGACAGCTGATTTCTTTGGCCTTTCGCATTACACTTCCAGGCTCATCACTGCTTCAGCTAATCACACCTGTATTCCAAGCTATGAGAATATTGGAGGCTTTTCCCCACAGGTAGATCCTACTTGGCCACAGACAGCTGCATCTTGGATCTACGTGGTGCCCTGGGGACTGAGGAGACTGCTCCTATTCGTGTCCAAAGAATATACAGGAGCAAGGATCCCAATCTATATAGCAGAGAACGGTGCACCAGTGGATGATGGAAGTGATTTTATCAATGATACAATGAGAATAAATTACTACCGCCTCTACATCAACGAAGCTTTAAAAGGTATAAAGAGGGTTTTTTAAAAAAAACTGGGCCAGGCATAGAAATTAATCATTCAGGAGTGTGTAATATTAACTAGTGAGAGTTGTAGCAAGTTACCTAGCCTATTTCCCATCCAAAGGCAATATTGTCCAAGATTTACCACTTCTCCATCAAGCTCCAGCATAAGAGTACATTGCAAAGAAATGTTCACCACATGGAGTGGAAGGCAAAAGCAAACTCATATCATGGTGTTTTTTTATGTGTTATAACTGACTAGATTATTTTTGCCTGGCCTGTTGAAATAAATGTTATTTTTTTTAAAAATGTTGAAATAAGGTTACAGTTTTGTAACCCCATGGTTGGATGCCTCATTGTGACTTCAGAGGAAAGGACTCATGTCAGCAGCAGTGAAACTGGGTGGCATGAAAAGATGGTATGTAAACAGCTACCGAGCATCACTCTGCTGTGCTCCAGATTATTCTGGAAAATCTGGAGCAAAAGATAACTCTTTTTAATGAACAGGGATGGCCCGGATTTGATATGAAACTGGCCTAATGTCCTGAAGACAGTCTGCTATAAAGCCCTATTTGGTTTAGGTCTTCAGGCCTCATGACCTAAAGACAATCTGCTATAAAGCCCCATTAGGTTTATCTAAAGCCCTGTCTGTCCACATGAGCCTGCCAAAGTATTACAATATTTGGGGAAGCCCTTTCTTTCAGTCCCATCACCCTCACAGGCTCATCTGGTAAGAACATGGCAGAGAGAGCCATCCTGGTATCTTCTCCTAGGCTTTGGAAATCACACCCATGGGGAGTTTGGTTGTCTCTTTGCCCTTTTTCCGAGGACAGGCAAAGACCTTTTTACCTATGCAAGCCTTGAGCCCGTAACTTGCGGCAGAATAATCTTTAAAAGTGTGCTGTGATTTTATCTTTTCCCCATGTTTTAAATGTGTTCAGCCATTCTGAATTAATGTTTTAAATGGATTGTTTCACTCTTTCTTTTTTTAAAGCTTTGGTACCATATACTGTTCTGGATCCATTATGTTTCAGCTTGTATTCTAAGCTGCTTAGGGTCCCATGTTGGGAGGAAGATGGAATATAAATTAAATAAGAAAATTAATAACAAATAACAAATAATAAATTCAAATACAATTTGTAAAAATTACATAATTTGAATAAATCAAGTCAAATTACATAGTTTGTTTACCTTGGTTGGCTTGGTAAATAAGGGCTGGCTGGCTGGACAGATGGATTTAATTACTGTGTCTTGTCATAGCTGCTTAGAAGAAATGTGTGAATCATGAAGCCTTTCCAGAACTCCCAGTAGTCTTCACCATAGGCTATGCATGCAAAGGCTGCTGGGACTTGGAAGTCCAATAATATCTGAAGGGTATAATGGTTCCTACCCCTCATTTAAAAGATACAGCTCTTAAATCTTTTATCTTCCTCTCCTGTATCAAGGGGGGGCACTGATGGGGAAACCCATAGAAAGCTTGACACAGAAAGAAATGTTGGCAGCCACCACTAAAAAAGCCAGGTAACTCATGTTTTTCATGAGTTAGAGATCATTTTGCCATAAGCAAAGTAGCTCAGTGGCTGCCTAACTGGTGGCAATGGAATGCTTGCACACACTGAGATGCTAGTTCATATCTGCATCTTTGTCACTTGGCCCTCATATAATTATGGTGATCTTATGACCAAATGCCATCTCACTTCAGATCACCTGAAATGCAAGAGCTTTTCTTTAAAACAGTTAATGCATATGTTCTACTGTGAATAAAGTACAGCCTTATCAAATATTGATTATGTTTGATGGTACTGTGTGCCTTTAAGTCATTTCTGACTTGTGGCAACCCAAAGAAATGTATCATGGGTTCTTACTGGTAAGATTTGTTCAGAGGTGGGTTTGCCTTTACCTTTCTCTGAGGCTGAGAAAATGTGTCTTGCCCAAGCTCACATAATGGGTTTTCATGGCTGAACGGGGATTCAAACTCTGGTCTTCAGTCATCCAATGCTCAAACCACTACACTACATACAAGTGAGCAATTTCCCTTTCCTTAGTTTTGGATGAATGAACTGATAAATTGTCAACACAGCAGTATCCCTTTTATTGTATTTTGAATTAGATCATATCTTGAATGTGAAAATAAATAATTGAATTAGTTTACACTGATACAGTCCAACATGTTGACAGTGTGCAAATTGTCGTCATTGCATTCATGGAAGTGGAGCTGAGTTACAGTTATTATGAAAATGTAACTAAATTTTCTCTTCTTCATTGTGGCAGCTGTGAAGTTGGATGCTGTTGATGTTCAGTCATATATTGCCCGCTCTTTGATTGATGGCTTTGAAGGTGCAGCAGGATACAGTCAAAGGTTTGGCCTTCACTATGTGAATTTTGAAGATGCAAACAGACAGCGGAGCCCAAAGGAATCTGCATATTTCTTCTCCACTGTTATTGAAAATAATGGCTTTCCTGCTATGGTCACAAATAAAAATCTTCAGCCTCTCAAAGAAGATGTTTCTATGCCCGCAAGGTTGCCTAGTTTATCAGCCTCTGAAGTTCCCTCAAAGGCAAAAGTGGTTTGGGAAAAATTTTCAAAACAGTCTGATCTGGAAAGAGATATGTACTTCTACGGTACTTTCCCAGAAGATTTTCTATGGGGTGTCTCCACTTCTGCCTACCAGATTGAAGGAGGCTGGAATGCAGATGGGAAGGGGCCTAGCATATGGGATACTTTTACTCACGTTCCTGGGAATATTAAAAATAATGATACAGGAGACATAGCTTGTGATAGCTACAATAAAGCTGATGAAGATCTTTATTTACTGAGAGCTTTAAGGGTGAACAGCTATCGCTTCTCCCTTTCATGGCCTCGAATTTTTCCAGATGGAAGAAACCATTCCATAAATACTCATGGTGTTGACTATTATAACCAGTTGATTGATGGCTTACTGGCCCAGAATATTACTCCAATGGTCACTCTCTATCACTGGGATCTGCCCCAAGCTCTGCAAGATATTGGTGGCTGGCTGAACCCTGAGCTGGTTGAATTATTTGATAGTTATGCAGACTTTTGCTTTCAGACCTTTGGAGACAGGGTCAAGTTCTGGGTTACTTTCAATGAGCCTATCGCAATTTCTTCCTTAAGTTATGATTTGGCACTGTTCCCACCAAATTTCAAAGATGATCCAGGCTACGCACCCTATAAGGTTACCCACATAATACTGAAGGCTCATGCTAGAGCTTACCACACATATGACCAGAAATATAGAGCAAAGCAGAAAGGTGTTGTTTCTTTGAGTCTCAACGTGGATTGGGTTGAGCCAAAGACGTTGACTGACCCCCGGAATGTAGAAGCAGCCGATCGTTACCTGCAGTTTATGGGAGGGTGGTTTGCGCACCCTGTTTTTAAAAATGGGGATTACCCGGATGCCATGAAATGGAAAGTTGGGAACCGAAGTGAACTACAGAAATTACCATCTTCCCGGCTTCCAGTATTCACAGAAGAAGAAAGAGAATATATCAGGGGCACAGCTGATGTCTTTTGCCTAAACTATTACACTACCAAAATCATAAAACACAGGACCACCAAGCTGAGACCATACTCCTATGAGGATGACCAAGAACGGCTGTTGGAGACTGACCCTTCCTGGCCTATCTCAGCAATAGACAATATGCGAGCAGTGCCCTGGGGGCTGCGGAGGTTGCTAAACTGGATCAAAGAGGAATATGGCAACCCTCCCATTTATATTACTGAGAATGGGGTTGGGTTAAAAACCAAATCTGAAGTTGATGATACCAGCAAGATCTTTTTCTATAAAACCCACATTGATGAAATTTTGAAAGGTAAGATACTGTGCTAGAAGATCTAGTCCCTCCATTGTCTAGTTGAACAATGTAATCACTTGAACAAGGTTTAGTTTTAAATAAAGCTGAAAGAGTAATTACCAAAGAGGAGAGTAATTACCAAAACCTGTGCTGAATTGCACTAGTGTGACTTTGAGAGAAATACTAATTTGGTATAAGATACACAGTTAGAAAGCGCCTGCAAGTTGCTGAAGGCTCAAATCCAAGTGTTAGTCCACTGTAGTAAGCCAATTGAATCAATGAGACTTGCATACCTACTAAAGAAGTCCTGTTCATTCAATAGTTGACATTAAGGGTAGGATTTTAGCTCTGGGTGCCTCCTTCTGATCTCTCTCTGGAGGCATCATCTGTTAAAGTTCTCACTATTCTGAAATAATTTCCCACCTTCTTAGATCTCCCTCAGCGCACAGAATTTGGCTCAACATGTGAAACCATGGAAGTTCCTAGCAATAAACCTTAACTGTTTCTGCGTCTTCCATTACACTAATAATTCAGTCAACTTCAGCCCTTTTGAAACACAGCACAATGCTAAAATTATGATGTTGAAATATGCACTGAAATTTCAGATAGATATACTGCAGTCTATTTTGAATTCTTGAACTTTATTAAACATAATATTTCATCTTTCATAATGCCAAACAATTTTGTAAGGGCTTTAGTAAGAACTGTGATTTGGGGGCTTGCTGTCATCTGTGAAAAGGCATAAGTATGGACTTGGAGATTGAAACAGAATACTTTGTAACTCCCACGCATACAACACAACCCCTATTTCACTGGGGGATTAATGACTGTTTCTTTAATACTGCAACTGTATGCAAGTTGAGTTGAGAGTAAATTTCACTGAAATCTAGCAGATTTACTTCTAAGTAAATCTGTTTAAGACCATCTTTTCAATTCCTATCAGGTAAATCCAGCCTTACCAAAAGTCTTGGGATTTGGCAGGCATTATAGCTGTACTTCCCAGCCTAAATACCAGGCACCAGATCTTATTGATCTTGGCAGCTAAGCAGGACCATCCTGAGTTAGTACTTGGATGGGAGACTGCAAATGAATACCAGGTGCTGCAGGATATATTTCAGAGGAAGGATCTAGCAAAACCACCTCTGAGTATTCCTTACCAAAGAAAACTCTGTGAAATTCATGGAGTTGCCATAAGTTGAGAAGCAACTTGAACACAAACACATAGATGTACTTAATGGCATTCCCCACCCCCATATCCATACTCAGGTTGCCTGAGTGAAAACTGGAGATGGCTCCTGTACCTTCAACAGCTGAGTAGAAGGTGGAATTTCAGCAGGTGTTGCTTGTCACCTGGTTGTATGACAAGCAACACTTGCTGAAATTCCTTCTACACAACCATTAAAGGTACAGAAGCCATCTCCACCTGTCAACTTTATACATGACATTCCCCCCCCCCCCCATGAATTTCCACTACTAGCCACAGCTTTTTATTCTAACTGGAGAGTAGGGTGTTTTTATTATTTCTTGGGGGTTTCCAGTACAAACTGGTGTAAATGTAACAAGTCTATGTTAAGTTTTTCTGGGTTTTGGGTAGGTCCACTGATGATGTTTTGATCAGCTGTCATTTACAAAACTTTAATACAGTCCATTTATGGCAGCAATCAATTGGCCAGGATAATATGGCAATCAGCCCTAAATGTAGATATCTCTAAAGCCACATGGAAATACAATTGTGGTGGTGGTCATCTCCTTCTCTCTGCCTTTCCCATAACAAAAACTTAAGGTGGCTTTTGAATTAAAATGTTTATAATACTGTACTGAACATTTCTTTTCTTCAGAGTTATGGTACTATAGTGATACAGATTTACCATTTTAGTTCTATAATGACAGAGAGGGAGAAAGCAAAAAGTAAAGGGGCATTGTTGTTTTGTTTTAGTTCTCTTACCCCTACTAAGTGTGAAAATAATTCACCCACTTCTTTGGGTATTGGGGGCACCAAGAAAACAAACAAAATATGTTATTTCCTTTTTTTAATTGAATATTCTATTCGTTTTGTAACAATAATATAAACAATACAAAAATAACAAAAGACCTTGAAGATTCATATAAAAACTGCAAAATAACAATCTGAGTAGAGGTCGTATCAGTAGACAAGATTCTCAAATCGTCACTCAAGTTTTTCTGGTTGGTGGCTTCAGAGTTAGTGTCCTTCCAAAGGGAAATCTGTTGGGCAGGAGCTCCAATGTCAGGGGAGTTATTAATGTAGTAGTCTATATGAATTGACCAGTCTTCAAAAAAGGTGTACAGTTTCCTTTGTCCATTACAGAGTTTTGGAAAGTTTTTCCATTAACCTAGTGTCCCAAACCTTTGTCCATCAGTCAGCTATTTGTACATTCCCTGTTTTCCAGTTTCTTGTCATTACATTCCTAGCCGCTGCAATAAGAAATGTGATGAGCTTGCAATGTTTTAGCTGACTGTTTTCTTTACAGTAGATGGACAACAACAACAAAAGGCCTGGACAAAAAGTTACATTTTGTTTTATAATAGAAGAAATTTGAGCTAGTATAACATTCCAAAAGTTTTTGATTTTAAGATAGTTCAGCCACAGCTGCTCAAAGGAGCCAACAGTGTCCCAGCCTCTCCAGAATTTTGGTGAGGCATTCTTTATCATCTGACATAATCTTACAGGAGGCAGGTACCATTTATATATTAATTTTAGAGTTGCCTCTTTTGATAATGCTGATCTTGATTTATATGTAGGCAAGGTCCAAATATATTATCATGTGGCTTCAGAGATATCTAAATTCAGGTCCAATTCTTGGCCGATTGATTGCGGCCATAAATGGATTGTATTAAATTTTTGTAAATGACAGCTGTCTCTCCTTTGTGACCAAACCTCTTTTCCATGCAAAGTGTTTCGTAAAAGGTCATGGGGTGAGGGTAGCTCTCCTTTGACATTGTACGTTTTGCAAAAGACAGTACTTGTGATATTTGCATCCAGTTGTGACTGATCTGTCCCAGATCATTTGCCAAAGATTCTTCATTTTTTATTTTCCCATGTGTAAATAAATCAGCAAGTCTGTAATTATGACCCTCCTTCCATCCTTTAAATTGGCCTATTTTGTCTATTTCATAAAAAGGAGAGTGCAATAAGAATGGGCAGATAGGGGATGGTCTCAGAGCCAGTATATGGATCCCTTGCTTCCAAATAAGGAGAGAGTTATAAAGAAATGGGTTTTTTATATCCTTTAAAACACTGCGTGTCTTAAGAGAGAAAAGCAATTTCGGTTTGTCTATTCTGTCCAGATCCATCTCCATAGGTACCCAGTGAGCAGAGTCTACTTCCATAATTAAGTGGGAGAGTTGGCTTAGCTGGAATGCATGATTATACAATTTAATGTCTGGGATTGCTAGACTCCCTGCACTTGAGTTGATTTGGGGAACTTAGGCCAGTTTTTATTAAATATAAAATCTGTAATCATTTTTTGCCAAAGTTTAAATTTGGAAGGGGCTGGTGAGATAGGGATGGACTGAAATAGAAAAAATAGATGTGGGGTGAGAAACATCTTTATGATAGCAATCCTTCCCGACAAAGAAACGTTCAGATGTTTCCATTCCTTTAGTTTACCCTTCATCCATTTAATAACAGGGTTGTAGTTCCTGGGTAGGTTCTTTGTTATAAGGATACCTAGATATGGAAATCCTGAGGGGCATAATTGTGAACTGGGTGGTATTTGCCAGTATGGTTTGGTCTGCAGCTGAGATGTTTAAGTACATCATTTTAGATTTTAGGTAATTGATCTTAAGGCCGGAGTATTTTCCAAAGGTGTCTATTGTGTCTTTTATTTCAGGGAAAGATTTTTCAGGGTGTTGTACTGCTAGTAAAATGTCATCTCCATATAGCATTATTTTGTGTTGGGTCTTGTTAATGTATGAACCTGTTATATTTAGATTTGATCTGATGAGTTCAGCCAGAGGTTTGATATAGATTGCAAGTAGTATGGGTGATAATGGGCAGCCCTGTTTGGTGCCTCTATATAAATTGAATTTCTCAGAGTCCATTCCATTTACTAGCACTGTCACTTCTGAGTGCTTATAAAGGAGTTCTAAAACTGATATGAAGCTATTGCCAAATCCTATTTCTTTTAATATTATGAACAAATAATTCCATTCTATCCAAAGCACCCAAAGAGAAAAGGGCTAATGATGTTTTTGTTCATGAAGAATGATGTATTAAGGACTCTATGTATTGAATCTGACATTTTCCTACTTGGTGTGAAGCCTGCTTGATCTGGATTGACATAATCTAGGATAAATTTATTCAATCTAGCTGCCATGATGGATGTGAATAGTTTAGCATGTTGATTTAGCAGTGCGATTGGTCTCAATATATGTTATTTCTCAGGAATTTTCAGGAGGGATTTGAATTGGTTTGGTTTCCCTGCAAACTTTTCCATGCATCATCATGCTTCTCTTTGTTCCTTTCCCCATGCCACCCCAGGGCTTTTTTCCATACAAGTTTATTCTCTGTATGGTCCCACTACCTCCTCTGTGGCTGAGCTTCCTTTCTTTTGAGGCCATCTTCCTGGGGCCCCATTTCTAAACACACACATCTCTTGTGAAACTTGTGAAAAGGCTTCGGTTTTTCCATCTGCTGCAAATGGCTTTGTTGTGTCTTCTCAGTCCTGTGCGCCATGTTAGACTAGATTCCACTTTGGAATTAAAATGCAACCTACTACATGGTGTCCTGAGGAAATCTTTTTATGATTTCATTGTTAGATGTATGAGAGAGATCAACATTCTGTTTTGAGTTACTTAAGGATGTAATTGTAAGCATACTTTCCTGGCATTAAATGCCATTCAGTACAGTGGGACTTAATTATTTAATTAATATCTTGGCTTTTCCCCTGCGATGTGCTGGATCATGCTACCTATCATTTTATATCATTCTGAAATAAAATTAATAGCATACTTTAGTTTTACATTCTACAAATAGATGTATTTTTTAAGGTTTTAATACACAATCCTATGAATTTTACTTGGAAGCAATTGTCACTTTATTCATTGGCATTTATTCCTGTGTGAATAGGATTATAAGAATTCAGTCTCCTAATGTTCCTGAGAAGTCTGTATTTCAGAGATTCTGTTTTCTGCGCAAATGTATACACACTTGGCTAGACATAAATCCCACTTAATTTAATCAATAGGGTTACTCTGAGAACATGTGGATAGATGTGCTTGCATGTTGCTTCTGGCAAATTAATACGTAATTTCTCACAATTACTTTTTTTCTCACTATTGCATTGATTATATACACTACAAATAAGTTTTTTTTAATCTCTTATTAAATTATTATTTTAGCTTACAAACTGGATGAAGTGAATCTTAAAGGCTATTTTGCTTGGTCTTTCTTGGATACTTTTGAATGGTTAAATGGTTATGAGCCAAGATTTGGCCTACATCAAGTTGATTTTGAAAATCCGAGCAGACCACGAACTCCCAGAAGTTCTGCTATATATTACACTGAAGTCATACGTCAAAATGGAATCCCACTGCCAAAAGATGATGAGTTTATTTATGGAGAGTTCCCAAATAACTTTTATTGGAGCGTGGCGACAGCATCTTATCAGGTTAGTAAATCCTGAAAGGAATCCTATTGGTTAATCCCAATTAAAGTAAACCTATTAAATCAGTTATTCAATGGTGAGTCAACACAAAAGCAAGTCAAGTTGATTCAATGGCCCCACTGTAGTCTAGAGTAACAGTAGGATTTTGGCCAGTGTTTTAAAACAAAAGTTTATTGATTATTTTGTGAAAACAAATCCAAGCATTAGTTTTGTGTAAAAGAAGCAGACAGTATATATGAGAATAAATACTATCAACCTGTGGTATGAGAAGAGAAATGTAGCTTTGAAATATGTTTGCCTTGATGACAATGAGTCTCTGGGTGAAGAATGTTAAGATTGGGTAGTCGCTGGTTCAAATTGTTATTGAACCACAGCAGTCACTGAGTGTCCTTTGACCTGCCACATGCACTGTTTCATAGACTAATCATCCACACAGGTTTGTGAAATTAAAAACAGAAGGGAGGGTTATGTACATCACCTTGACTCCTTTGGAGAAAAGATAGATTATATAACATGTAATGTATAACATGTTTCATCAAAGACTGAAGGAGCCTGGAGGGAAGATGGGAAAGGCCTCAGCATTTGGGACCAGTTTGCTCATACTCCTTTGAGAATCAATAATGATGAAAATGGAGATATAGCTTGTGACAGCTACCACAAGATGGAGGCGGACTTGGCTATTCTGAAAGACAGCAAGGTGACTCATTATCGCTTTTCCATCTCCTGGCCTCGCATTCTTCCCGACGGGACCATCAACCATATAAATGAAGCTGGCCTGAACCATTATGAGAAGTTTGTGGATAGTCTTCTAGCAGCCAATATCCAACCTCAGGTAAAAGCAGAGCAGTAATTAGCTTCTATACAGGCTATATCTAGGTATAAAGATACACTAAAATAAAATGTTAAATTAGATTATACTAATTATCAATAGAGATAAGTATACTCCATGGGCCCCATCAGAGCTAGTCCAAACATTAGGCAAACTGAGGCACTTGTTTTAGGTAGCAGATGGTGGGAGGTGGCAGAAGCTGTTAGAAGAGAGCTGTATGTCATAGGTACTGCCTTACATCTCATAAGTTAACCTGTTGCCTTCACATATGGTAGAAAATGCTGTCCCATCAACAATATTGAAGAAAAAGTCAAATAGCCATCCAAGCTGGCTTTTGTATATGGAATGGGAGAGGAAGAAACTATCTTATTAGCTTCAGATAGCAAAATGTCTTGAGCCGACCTTAGTTCTAGTTATAAATACCTTCAGTTCTCAGATATTTTTGGCACTACGAGATTACTTAGAAAACAAGAATCTACGAGTGACACTTGTTAAACAAAACTGAAGCCTATTAATGTTGGCTGTTTGTTACAAAGGTGGTAGGATATATTGGGATTTCTCATGTTAAGCCTTCCTGAGGTTAAGAAAATGGAAACAGTTGTATCTTTGTTGCAAAGCTGATCATGGAAATCCAATTCTCTGCCTTTAACACAGTATCACTGGCAAGTTGTTTTGAGTGTCATTGTGGGCAGAAAGGCAAGATATTAAACATACAAGCAAACAAACTTCCTATCTACCCCAGGTTATACTGTTGACTCCAAGACTGGAGTTTCTCCCAACTGTAGTCTTATGGGCCCGAACAGACAGGCCAAAATAAAGCTGCTTCGGGTCATTTTGGAGGTATGCTGTTTAAATGATGCAAGCATCCTAAGAGGTTGGAAGCTGCGCCAAAGCCACACTCTTGTCCTAAGGAATGGAGCACAACTTTGGCACAGCTTCTGGGTTCTTAAGATGGGTGTGTCATTTAAACAGCATACCTTCAAGTGACCCAAAGCAGCTTTATTTTGGTCTGTCTGTTCGGGACCTTATGACAACTTTAGTCATCAATGGACCTGTCCGTGCTGCAGAATACAATCACTCTTCTTATACACTGATTCTTTATACACATATTCAAGCATCCATGGTTTGAAAATGTTCAAAAATGTATACATTTCAAATATCAAACCTTGATTTTCCAATTTTTATAAGGGACACCATTTTGTTATGTCATTATATTTAATGGGACTTGAGCATCCACAAATTTTGTTATCCACGGGATATCTTAGAACCAAACCCCAGCGTATAACAAGGGTCTACTGTACATTAAGTTCTTTTCCTTCTTCTTCCCCCGGCTTAAAGTTTAAAGATGAACATGGCAATCCTTTTTGGCCTTATGTTTGAGTGTTGTCAGAGATAGCTAAGAACTCATGCATCTTGTGGAAATCATAGAATCGTAGAGTTGGAAGAGACCACAAGGGCCATCCAGTCCAACCCCCTGCCATGCAGGAAATCCAAATCAAAGCATCCCCAGCAGATGGCCATCTAGCCTCTGCTTAAAGACCTCCAAGGAAGGAGACTCCACTACACTCCGAGGGAGTGTGTTCCACTGTCGAACAGCCCTTACTGTCAGGAAGTTCCTCCTAATGTTGAGGTGGAATCTCTTTTCCTGGAGCTTGCATCCATTGTTCCAGGTCCTAATCTCTGGAGCAGCATACTGCCCCCAAACCTGTAATTTTGGGATTACACAGCTGTAGCACTGTAATTCCACTTAATCTGCCATAGCTGAACCCTGTGGAGTCCTGGGGTTAGTAGAAGATCTCTGGCTGAGGATTTTAAATGCCCCTTCCCAACTGTCCTTATTTTCTAATCACAGAATGAAAGTCTTTTTCAGCTGAGCATTATGTGTTAAAGCCAATATTATAGAGAAGATCTGGAGATGTATGGGGTAGCTTTGGTGGGGGCCGGAGTTGTTTATGCCAAATACAATCAACCCCCCCCACACACACACACATAATTTGTGGGTCTTAGGGACACATCCCCCTGCAAATGTGAAAAACCTGAAAATATATCTGAGAGAACACTTTTCTAAGCACCTGTAGGTCCTCCAGCATGGCTCTATGGTCAACTTAATTTTTCAGTGGCAGGGGCAAGTACAGTAGTCCATGAATAATCAAATCTGTGAATGCTTATCTGGCAAATGGGGAGGGATGACTGTAGTTTAAATTACAGGAAAACATTACATAAATCTTTAATCATTCGCCTCTTGTCAATCATATTTTCACTCCTACTGTTATAGAGTAACTGAGCAACTGAACAAAAACATCAGATATTTTAAAGTGCATCCTTCTATTTGTAGGTCACTATTTACCACTGGGACCTCCCCCAGGCCCTTCAGGATGTTGGCGGATGGGAAAACGAGACCATAGTCCAAAGGTTTAAAGATTATGCAGAGCTCCTATTCCAAAGGCTTGGTGAGAAGGTGAAATTTTGGATTACCGTGAATGAGCCCTATGCTATTGCTAATGTTGGTTATGGTTATGGAGTATCTGCACCAGGTAAGATGTTGGATATGGGTAATTTGCTAACTGCAGTCTGGTCTGATTTGCAGGAAGGGTGCTCTGAAAAATCAAAAGATGATGATTTAAATGAACTTTGGTGGTTACTTGGGTAGAGAACAGATTTGCACTCAAGATTCTGTATCCATACAGACTTGAGGCAGGAAATTTAGGAATCATGTATAATGCCTAGTATTTCAGTAGTTCAGAAATGAGAAGCATAAGTCACTGAGATTTCTAGAAACACAATGCAACAAATCAGGTCTTCAGTCCTTTTAGTCAGAAGAAGCAGCAATGTTTCCCTCCCATTCCTCTTCAGTTTTCAGTTCAGTCATTTCCTTCTCTTGGGTGGATATCAGAGGTGTGTGTCCTAAACACCATAAACTGGGGTGCTCTGGTGGAGGACAGTGACTTGTCACCAGTGTGAAAGTAATACCACAATTATATAATAGTTTATACTATGTTTAAATATTTAGGCTGAACATAAGATGCCTTGAGCCCCAGGACTGGAAAAAAGCTGGGATATAAATAAATGAACTGATAAAGTTGTATCAGTAGTATGAGTATTATTAGTAGTAGTATTAAAGTTGTCCCTACGTAAGGTATTAAGAGTGTCCCTTTGTTAATGGTGGCCTCAGGCAGCAGGTTTGCAGGTGTCATGAAAGAACATCAAGTGGCTAGTTATTCACTTTGCTGTTGTATTTTTACTACTAGTGATTGGGAGATTTAGTAAGAGTTTATACCGCACATGCCTAAAACTCAACCAGCCTTGCTCCATGGCTTGGAGTAGGGAATGCCATTTATTGCTCTGCCTCAGCCAGCAACACAAATTAGGCCAACACAGTACAGTAGGGTGAGATTTGTATCTGTATCTTACAACAGCTTGGAATTATCCCTTTTTATGACTTCCTACCAGTGTTTAGTCCTAGCCAAATGAAGGAAAGAAATCGACCCATGGAGACTACTTGCACGTCTATTAAGCAAACTCATTCTTAATTATGTTTCCGACCATGTAAACAAACTGACTCTTAATTATGTTTCTGGGAGCTCTCTGTGCTGCCAACCATGTAGTTAAAATGATAATGAGAAATGCCCATTGATAGAAGGAGATAATTTGGTATTTGTCTTGAGGGCTTCTCCTTGTTGAAAGCTCAAAAACACAGAATGATTGGACAATCCAATTAAAATGTACTACCTGTAGCTCCAGCTGGTTCCAGTACTGCAGTGTATATATCCCCTTCCGATGTCTCCCTAGGCATCTCTGCCAGACCAGGCCGAGCTCCATATATCGTGGGGCACAACTTGATCAAGGCCCATGCAGAGGTTTGGCATCTCTACAATGAAACATATCGTCCAAAGCAAAGAGGTTTGATTTCTCTTTCCATCAGTTCTGATTGGGCAGAACCAAAGAACCCTTACAAGCAGGAGGACATTGATGCTGCTAGGAGATATGTCCAGGTAATGTGATGACTCTGTATCCTCTAACACAATGGTCCTAGCCTTGGCTGGCTGTGATGTGAGCTGCAGCCCAACAACATCTTTGGATATTTCACAAAGATTAGGAAACCTGCAAACCCATCATTTTACAGATGGTGAAGGCAGCATTCTTGTGTGCTTGATTGACTGATTGATTTAATTGATATCCTACTTTCTCCCCAAGATGGTATTCAAGGTGAGGTAAATGATTTTAAAAGATCAAGCTAAAACATCAATTTACAAAAGTTTAAAAAGGAATTAAACATCAATATTATTAAAACATGATTAAAACAGTTAAAACATGAAAAACATATTTAAAACATGATTTCTAAGAAAGATTTTAAAAATACAGCACACCATTTTACACATATTATTAAAATTCAAAAGGCTTGTGTGAATAAAAATATCTTCAACTGCCCTCAGAAAGAAAGCAGGGAGGGGAATATTAGCCTATGCATATTTGCATACATAATAGGATTTCTTGGAGATTGAACCCAAGTCTAAGCATGAAATTCATTTATGTTTCATAAACACATTATCCACATATCCTGTAGGTAGCTGTATACCCAATATTCTTAATAATTTTGTATGTGAAACAAAGTTCGGTACACTGAACCACTGGAAAGCAAAGGTGTCTCTATCTCAGCCACCCATGTGGACAATTTTGAATTTTGGAATATTTTGGATTTCAGAATTCCAGATAAGGGAGATTCAGTCTGTAGTAGATTTGTATGACCTGAAGAGAAATTAGAACTAGGTTACCCCAAAGCCCTATGGTAAATCTCACTGGATTGTATACCATCCAGTGACTGTCTGGATTGTATATAAAAGAGGTTTGAGTAGCAGTTGTCCACATATCTGTTGCAGATATTTTTCGGTTTCTCATCAAAGAGAGCCTTGAGTTGAACAACTTTTGTTGATATATTTCACCTGATTCACTATTTGTATCTCTCCACAAAAATATCCAAATCCTGGTGGTCTAGGGGCTGTGTAACGTTTTGGGAAATTCAAGTTCTAGTTCCTACTGTATTATAAAACTCACTACTGACACTGTGTTACTCAGTCTAGCCTATTTCTCAGTCTGTCCTATCTCACTGGGTTTTTGTTGTGAGGGTGAAGTTAGAGAGCCATGCTTGTATGCCTCAAGTTCCCGGGAAGGAAGACAAGATAATAATGTCAGCATCAACCCTCACAACTTGCTTTTCTTGGATACAATGGGCTGTTTATGCTGTCTTTTTGAAGCTATTTTTCAAAGTGAGTAAGAGTGAGTCTTTGCCTTTGACTGTTGATGGAGAATTGGTAATTATTAAGACTATGTGGAGTCTTACCGCAAACAACAACAAACAAACAAAAATATTAATGGTCATCTTTTTATTTTGTTGTTATAGTTCTATATTGGTTGGTTTGCTCATCCAATCTTCAAAAATGGAGACTATAATGAGGTGATGAAACGAAGGATACAGGAGAGAAGCCAGGGCCAGTCACGGTATTTATTAATTTGAAGCATTTTTACCCCATTCTTCATTCCCAAAACACTCCCAGAGCAATCAAAAAAACAAGATAGTCTTTTGCTTGCAGCGTACAGTCAAAAAGGTCACAGCACATAAGGGGGAAAAGGATGAGGATGGAAGAAGCATGGATTGATGTCACACACATATTTAGAATTAAATAGTTATTTTAATGGAATAGTTCTTTTAAAATTTTAAATAGTTCTTTTAATTCCACACTGCAGAAATAATCCTGTTTGACACCACTGACTATCATGGCTCAATGCTATGGAATTCTGGGATTTATAATTTGTAGTTTGGTGAGATATTTAGCCTTCTCCGTCAGAGAGCTCTGATGCCACAATAAACTACAAATCCCAGAAATTCACAGCACTGAGCCATGACAGTTAAAGTAGTGTCTACCTGGATTATTTCTGCAGTGTAGCTGCAGCCCTAGTATTGCAGGGAAGCAGAAATGGGTGGTGTGTGAGACAGACTGAGCAAAGTCCCCAAAGATACCTGCAGAAAATGATGGGACTCAGGATAGCCCATCCTCAGAAGATTTGAGGGGGCTCAGCCTGAGAACATAATAGTTTTAAAAGCATGCTAGTGGGGAAAATACCAAATGATAAGCATAGATGGGAAGTAATGCCATCCATAAATTCAGTTTTTCGTCATTGCATGTGAAAAATGTGCACGAATGTGATGTTGCCTGTGTTGATACATAATTACCATGAACTTCCTATAACATTAATGGGAATACTTTACGGAATGCTCTCACTTAAATTTTAGGGGAAGTGCCAGATTTGAATGTTATGCTTTTCCCCTTTGGACAAAGTGAAATATATGTTCATCCATTTATTGATTTTTATGTTAACATCCAAGTGTTAACGTAAGTTCTTCTATAAAAGCCGTTTGGCTCAGTTTAAAAAGATAGTTAATAAAGTTAAGCGGATAAGCATGACAACACTTTGATAAAAGGATTAATCAGGATCTCTTTCCTCATTTTTTTTGTATGATGCAGCCTCCCTGAATTTACTGAAAGTGAAAAGCAGAGGATTAAAGGTACCTATGACTTTTTTGGACTGAATCATTACACCACCATACTGGCATACAACCTCAACTATCCTGCTTTTATTGCTTCCTATGATGCTGATAGGTACGTTGCATGCAAGACTGACAACTGGTGCTTGTATTAAATGGTTATCATTACCTGTAGATGCGCTCACACATAGTATTCATAAGCATCTGTACTGCACTAAGCAATATTTGAGAAAAAGCCAATCAATCTAAACGAAGGGATGGGGAAATCTTTTCAACCAGATGGTCTGAATTTTTGTTTAGGAGGGGTCTTGAGTAACCACATTTCAGCGATAGGTGGGACTAAGGGCTGCGCTAGAGTACATGGAACCAAAGCAAAAGTTGGTGACAGACAGATGTAATTCATAGTAATTGACTTTTTCCCTCATCAAGTATACAAACAAATGTTTGTTCTGTACATATGCACTCAAAATATGTCCCAGTACAACAGTTTTCTACCTGCAAAGTACAGCTCTGTCCTTTGTAGAGTACTTAAATACTTTCACTCACATTATCTCCAGTGGTTGGTCATGGATGAGAGCAAAAGAAGTTTGAAAGCTCAATGGGGAATACATATGACTGGAAGTTTCTCCTCTCTCCCTTAAACTATTCAAGGAAATATACATGAAGAATTTCCTCTTGGGCTCTCATTCTAACAATGGGAAAAACCATCCCTGAAAGGCATCACTAGATCTGGGTATTTTTTGTGCACAGAAAAATTGATATGTAATACCCAAGAGCCAAAGGTCCATGTGCCCTGTTCAAAGTGACTTTGCTACTACTACTTACCTCAAGCCCACAGGATTGTCCTAGTGCCCTTTCAGTTTGCAGAGTTATGGTACCATGATTCTGCGGAGGCATCCAGTGGGTTTCTATAGAAGAACAGGGATTTGAACCCTGGTCTCTAGAGTCATAGTCCAATGTTCAAACCAGTATACTATGTTGCTTTTTATGAAAATGGTAATTTGTCTCATATATAATAAAGACTCTTTGGGTCAGGAAGGGGTTGGGAATAGATTTCTTGTATCATTTTTTATGCCAGTCTGTTATTCAGTGCTGTATGTCTCCTGCTTGCTCTTGTTGCACAAAAAATAAAATCTTATGCATTAGGAAGGAGGCTTTCTGATTGCCTCTGCTACTAGTTCATTAACAATATGTACAGAGCCCCCTCTGAAAACGATTAACTGAGAAGCTTTCATACTGAACTCAAAATACATATTGTGTGCTGCATCTCGATGATCAACCCATCCATCCAAATAGAAAGATGTTGCTGTTGACTATTTTCTTGGCTTTGTTGACAATAGAAGAACATAATAATAAAAATAGCTGAAGTTCATAGTTTGGCATACATCAGACTTTTCACTTGTTGTTTTCACTTCTGCAGAGGTGTTGCCTCCATAACAGACCACAGCTGGCTGGGTTCTGGCTCTTTTTGGTTGAAAGTGACCCCATTCGGCTTTAGAAAGCTCTTGAAATGGATCAAGGAAGAATACAATAATCCAGCTATTTATGTGACTGAAAATGGAATTTCAGAACGTGTAGATGAGGGCTTCAATGATACCTGGAGAATACATTACTTAAAAAGTTACATCAATGAAGCTTTGAAAGGTATATGGCATTCTCTCCATTCTATGTTTCCAATTAACCACCAAAGTGCAGGAGATAATTGTTTTGATCTTGTTTGATCTGATTCCATTCAATTTGCTCCCCTTCCCTTGCAATATGGTAACCACATGGAACATGATAAGCTTGGGAACCCTGCACTCCCTGATTTATTTAGTAAATGCAGCATGTGTGGGCCTGCTGTCCTATGGTTCCCATCTGCAGCAAAAGCAACTAAACAAATCATAGTATCATTTTTCATCGGAATGTGGAAGCATACATTGCTGTGCACTGCTTCACCATCAACAAACCAGAAGAAAAAAACAATAAAACCATGTTTTATTTTTTATTGAGAAAGAATAAGCCTGAGCACCTGCTCCTGCCAAATTTGCATGGCAACAATCAAACCTTGGAGCAATTAGGAAATATGCATGAGCATACTTCTCATGCCTATATGATGAGGGCCCACAATTCTCTATACTGCCACTAAAAATTTGTGAAACTCATTTTGAATATCTGTGGGGAAAAGGGGGTGTTCATTAAGCAGCATTCCCAGATTCACTTCTGCAAACCTATTCCTCTGACTTTCAAAGAATTTCTGTCTGAATGAGCTAGTCAGTATTGAGAAAGATTGCTTTGAAAGGTGGCAGACTCAGCTCCTTTAGATGTTTAATAATGTCTATACCTTCAGTATAAATGAGCTAAGTAAAGGGTAGTTACTTCGAAATGCAGTCTGTGAAAATTCATTTTATCATCTGTTTGCCTAGGTCCATGAGGTGGATCTACCATTAGGTCCCTGCCCAACTAGTTCTTGATACTGTTCCCAACCAGTAGGGATGTACAAGAGGCACTTAGACTTTGCAAAGGAGTCTGACTCACAAACTATATGTAGTTGGCCCTGTCTAGTAATCCAACATGTTTTACTTCCCTAGCCCCTGTATATACGCATCAGCCACCACTGCTGAGGACTTGATTCACTCTGGGCTCTTACAAGGTGTCCAGCAGATTCAGCTGCCCACATCAAGACTGTAATCCTATACATTATACACAAAGTAACACATAGGAAGCCCATGAAAGAAGTGTCCTATAGTCCATGAAAAGTTACAAAATCATACAATTTGGTGCCTAAAGAATATTTGTTGGTTTTGCTGCAACAAATTAAAATGGAAAGGCATAGCTCTGAAAATCAATATATTTCCTTAGGGATCAGTTTCAGTGTATTGTTGTGATTTGCAGACAAATCATTCATGCACTGGACTGCACTGTATAAAAACTTTTGTCCTCCCTTTTTACACCTTAACAGCAATTGTACATGATGGTGTTGATCTGCGAGGTTACACTGTATGGAGCTTGATGGACAATTTTGAGTGGGCAGTGGGCTTCGCTGAGAGATTTGGGTTGTATTATACTAATTATACAGACCCAAATCTATCCAGAATTCCAAAGGAGTCTTCAAAATATTATTCCTCTATCATTCGGTGTAATGGCTTTCCAGATCCAGCCACTGGGCCCCATTTGTGTCTAGAACCACAACTTGAGGGTAAGTAAATTACTAGTTCAAATTTTTGAACTAGATTCATATGAGAATTGGTTAAAAAGTCCTACACATTTGAAAACATTGACAGTTTATGCAGGGTATGAATGAAGTTTACTCACATAAGGCCATTTAAATTTCTTTTATACATTTTGCTTTATGTTGCTGTCATCTAACTGGGAAGGAAGGTGGCATTCAGTGATAAAATGGCATTGACTCAGGTTTTAACTGCATCAGCTTGTCCATGCCATGGGGTGTTCAACAATTCAAGTCTAGGTTTCTTAGACTGAAATTGTCAAGACAGAAGCTGCATCCTGAAAAGTCAGTAAAAGAGACTGCAATGAGGTGCCTGCCTCTTGCTCAATTCAATATGGACAGACATATACTGCATTGCAGGGAGGCTATGGGAGAACAGGTCGAGTTGAGTTTATATGCTTCTGGAGTGCTTAAATACTGTAAACTGAATAACAGCCTGTAGGACAAAATTGGGGAACCTGTGGCTTTCCAGATGTTGTACTGCGATGCCCATTAGCTCTAGCTAGCATATATGACAGTGATATTACTTGTAGTGCAATAACATGGACCATATTGTTGTTGTTGTGTGCCTCCAATTTCTGACTCCTGGTGACCCTCAGGTGAACCTATCATGGGGTTTTCCTGGCAAGATTAGATAAGAGGTTTGCCAGTCTTCCCAAGGCTTAGAGAGTGTGACTTGCTCAAGGTTACCCAGTGGATTTCATGGCTGAGACAGGGATTGAACCCTGTCAGTGCTCAAACCACTATGCTACACTGGCTCTACCAAGGTACATTCACACCTAGCAATGGCATTACTTAAAGCAACAGGTTTGATTATGAGAGATTCATAAGAGCATTAAATATGAGAAAACTAGATGAAGTAAATATCAGAACCCCAATTCATAATAATTATTGGATGCATTTGCTGTTTTAGCATATAAGTGCATATACAATAAAATTGGTACTGTTCATGTGCGTGAACAAAGATAAGAAAGTGCAACCAATAAAGCAGTGCCAATCTCCCACACCCTGTGAATGCCTATGCAGCATGACAAATGAGCCCTTGTACTAAGATGAAGTATTAGACAAGAAATTATGGCTGGCATCCTGCTGGTGAATTATCCTGGTGTTAAGATGAACTTACGCTATTGCAATTAACTCTTGGGTTCATTGCAGGGGGTCAGAATTCTGTTCTGACCAGACAATGATCAAAATCGCCACCCACCCACTTGTAAGCAGCACTGCCCCCCTCATGGCCTTTTCCATGAAATTGTCAGGGTCATGCCTGTGTATATTTCTGTAGCTGGATGTACTGTGACAGGCATCTCTGCCTAGACCTCTAAAGGTCCTTGGGAAAACCTTGCTTATGACATCTTTGGAGTACATCCAGCTACAGGAAAATGGCTGGATGCATCTTTCCCCATCTTTATGCTCTGAGAGCACACAGAAATAGTCACAGCTGCAGATACAGCACTGGGAGACATAGCTACTGAGAAGTAACTTTGTGATACATGTATGTCTCCTAATGCAGAATCACAGGCAATGTTTTGAAGCCAGTGGGTTAAATCCATACTTTGAATAGACTTCCTCAAAGCAATAGGATCTTAGTCTCAAGAATGCTGGAGCATATATAATAACATGTACTCATATCCCATTTCTGAGTGTTCTGTCTTCCCCAGAGGGGGGGGGGAAACAGTTAAATTTTTCTCCAGCATAAAAGTAGCTATGGTCATGTTTCACTGGACTTCAGTGCATGCTTGAGGCAACTGAGTTTATTTGGTTACGTCTTTTCTTTCTTGCCACTTCCTTGCATCTCTGCCCTCCCCAAAAACCACTCCTGAGAGTTTTCCAACCTTCAGAGAGAGAAAAAAAAAACCATACAGGGCTCTAACTGCAGTGAAGGATCCAGCTCACGCTCTAACCCAGTGATCTCACAAGTGGATGTTTTCCAACAATGGGGCTGTTAACTTATCCTGGGAAGGTTTTTCTTCTTTGCAATTAGTTTGAAAACCACTAAAGAAAATGTCTTTCTACTGAGTGTGTGGACCTAAGAACTGTTTATAAACTAAGGCCTAAATGCTTCACTCACAAATCACTTTCTTCCTAGGTACAAGTCTGCCACCTAGCATCACAACCCAGCCTACGGATAATTCAACCATTGAGAAGGTACAGTTTTTGGGACTGGACTTGACTTCATCTCGTGCAGAAGCAGCCCTTTATGCACTGTTTGCTCTACTCCTGGTGGCTCTACTAGGTCTTGCAATTTTTTCATATGTATACAGGAAGAGTACCAAAAAAATCCACAGAAAAAGTAAAATGTAAACCACAATACAGATTTTGTCTTACTATCTTGAACAAACTTTGGCAGAAATTTTGCTAAGGTTCATTAAGTACTATTAAGAATAAATGGTCAAAAATATATGGGATATGTGGAGAGGTGGGCATTTTCTTTAGAAATCTATTCAGTTTGCAGTTTTAAATCCCAGGGCCAGAAGACAATTTGGACTCTAAATCTGTTTATGACTGTATACACTAGGTATTAATACACTCTCCTAAAATGAAGTGATCACGAATGCCTGTACCTGCCATGTCTTCATTTTAATTTAATATTACTTGAGAAAAGCTGCTCTGGATGGCTGAGCCCCCTCTGGAGAAGCATGAGTGAAAAGAAGAAAAAGGTCACCTCCTTGATTCTGTCCTTAAAGAGTGAACTTATGCTAGATTCTGGTACTTTTAGGAGCTTCTTCATTCACTGTGTGGGCAATCTAGTTTTTAATTCCACTATACTGGAAAAAGTTCTTAACAGGAAAAAGGCTACTGGGTTATTTCTTGAGTAGCACTTCCAGTTATACTTTTACAACAAATGTAAGTGACAGGCAGTTTCTTTATCAGAAGGGGTGGATCACTTCAAAAACTGAAAATGTGGTTGGTGTTATTGAGGCTCTTTGTGAGCCTGAGCTGAAACCACTACACATTGTCACATGGGCTGTACTATGCTTTACTTAGTGTTCCTTTGAAGGCATGGTGAGTATGAGTTCAAAATACAGCATCTGATATTTATTTTAAAAACACACAATTTTTTAAGCAGCCAGGGTAGCTACTATGACTGAGTACAGTTCAAAGTGCTGGTGCTTATTGTGTATTTCAGCCCTGTACATGAGTACTTCTGAAGGCAACCAGGAGGGGCACTCTTATTTTGGGGGGCTCACAAAAAAGGCTAAAGAGTTTTAGCACCATCTGGAGTGGATTTTTTAAATCCTATTCATGTGTTTAACTTTTACTGTAGTCTGTTTAAATGTGTTTTAAAGATCCATGTTTTAATTCAGTGTGGATCACTTCAATTGTTAACTGCCCCTTCGCCACCCACTACTGTATCTTGCATTTCTACTCCCAGGGCAACTTACACTTAAATATTTGAACTGATACTTGTACTAACTACAGACAGTAAGAAAGACATTTTCTGAACAATGATCTTACAGACTACTGTCTTTTTGGAAAAAACCTTTATTGAATGCTTTCAAATTAAAAACTACCTGTATTATATTGTAGTTGCAGAAGCACTAAAGGAAAAGAAAATAAGTTATCAAATTCAGTAGGTTTTTTGCTTCTGCTAGGTCAGACTTGTTTTATAATCTGAGTTTCTGATTTTTTCCAAGATCTAGAGTGATAAAAAGTGCCTTCAGATGACCATATGGCTAGATAAGTGTGAAATTCTAAACGCTGATGGAAAATGGGGATTTGTTTACATTCTTTGAGCTTTTGGCAGTAGTTACATTTGCAATATCCAGCTACACAACTGAGTTAACACCTTACTCCATGTGTTATGGTCAGGAATAAGATATAATGCAGGCAGCATAGCCATACAAGCCCACTTGTGCAGCCGAAAGTTTAACAGAAATTAAATCAAGTAAGAAAAAAAAAATCAATGATCATTATATACAGTTTACTCAAACTACATCTGTTGGGTTGAATTTCCATTCCAGGTATTGTTATCATCATCTCCATCATCCTGAGTTCTCAATCGATAGATTTTGCCTTCTTTTTTGAATTCTTCACTCCGTTTTTCCAATACTCGTTTCCTGATTGCTTGTCTAAATAAGAAAGAAATGCAGTTCAAGAACCAACTCCCATAGTGAAAATGCACATAGATGATTTTCTCTAAACTTCAGAACATATTTAGTTAGCTCTGATTCAATTCTAACATTGTTTACATCACTCCCAAATTAACAGCACTTGTAGAGAAATAGCTTGCAAAGTTGCTTTGAAAAAATAGTTACTGTTATTGGTCCAAGATACAAAGAAAGTAGCTGGTTATCATTAGTTTTTAAATTAAGTGTAATTTAATTTAGTTTTCTCTTTTCAAAAAAATAACAAAAGTGGACTGTGTTTCTATTTAGGTTATCTAGAATAAATAAAAAGAATAACAGAATAAAATTGAAACCAGGAAACTTTAGTTAAAGTAACTTAAAATAACTGCTCTGTGCTACAAGCCATGCTCCTGTCACCACAACAACTGCAGAAGCATTTGATAAGGCTACACACTAGCAACAAATAGTTACACTGTAAAGCAGTGAAGTTACTTCTATTATACAACTGTAATATAAAATATTCTTGGGAATAGGAATTAAATATAAGTAGCTAATTGTTCATAAGTAGTTATTACAAACGTTGGCACATTAACTAATAGAAAAGGTAGCTTCCAGGCAGGTGACATTTTAAATACACTTGTTATGACAATCTTTTGTTGTTTATATTCCACACAATTCAATGTCAATGTATAATAAACATGAACTCAAATGAACAACTAAGGGAAGTAGCTGGTATTTTGCAAGTGAACTATACAGTACACTGCTGTCAATTGTAGCCTGGATCATGGTAATTATCTGTTTTAGGGATTATGCTCTCCTTCCTGAAAGATTATGTCAATTTTCCCATATTGTTTAAAATGGAATATCTGTGGCAACAACATGCATGGAAATGCCAATTCATATGGCTGTTTAAGGAAGAAATTGCCTGCAATTCAGGCAAGCTCCAGCTAGTGAAGACATCTTAGAATAGAGGTGAGTATCATGTAGCCCTACAGATGTCGTTGGGCTACAATTCTCATCATCCTTGAACACTGACTCCCAACAATCTCAGCTAGCATGGCCAAAGCCCATCATCATCTAGAAGGCCATACAGTGCCTGCTTTAGAGAAGAATTTAATAGCTTCTGGACTATTCTTGACATCCCTACACTAGGCTTTCAATCACTGATCAAAAAGATAACTTGGGAATGTGTCAATATGAAGGGACAGAACTATCTTGCTGTCAGTTCAAGGATATGTTACCCATGGAAGATAGTATGAACAATCTGTGGGTGCTCAGCAACCATTTCACCACAGAATTATACAGTTGGAAGAGACTACAAGGGACCTCCAGTCTAACCCCAAGCAGGAATGCACAATCAAAGCACTGTTATTATTCCAGCACAAATGAAAGAGATCTTATCTCTGCCCAAGATCCTGACACATATTAATGAATTAGGGGGAGGTGGCAGTTAGGAGCAACCACAAATAAAAATTCAGAGAGCACACGAATCAGTGTAATTGGTACCTGCTTGGCTCTGCAGCATTAGACGAATTAGCCTCTGAGTGCTCCTGCTGATGACGTCCAACAGGAGGCTGGGAAGGAGGAGGGCTGGTAAACAAGAAATTGCTAATAAACCGCCAAACTGCTATCAACGGGTAGAGGATTGTGCCAAGGAATCTCCAGAAATCTCCATTGGAAGACTGTACAACTGCAGTAGCAGGCCTTCCTGCCTATATATGAGGAAACACAGGCAGTAAGAAGCCATTTAAATATTATGGAAAAATTGCATTCAAGAAGAAACTCACACTTGGCATAAATACAAAGTTACTTATGAAGTCCATCAAAAAGTTTGAAAACTTCAGTATAACTGTCTTATTTTTATACCCTTACCGGTAACAGTACTACTGAAGCGCTTGGAGCAAGTTCCAGTTCTAATAATTTTTTCCCATAATCATCTTTGGTAAACTCTCTTCTGGGGAACATTGTCGCCAATGAGAAATTGCCATATGTGTTGCCAACTGTCTGTAACAATGGAAGAAATTCATTAAACATTTTGTACTTGTATTTATGTTCCTCAAGCAAATGGAAAGTACCAGCTGTGCTATCGATGAAATGCTGTTTTATCATTACCTGCCAACTTAATTCTTTGCTTTATGAATGTCATCATAGTTAAAGTATGTCCAAGTTGCCTCTGATTTATGACAACCCTATCACAAGATTTTCTCAACAAGATTTATTCAGAGGAAGTTTGCCATTGCCTTCTTCTCAACCTGAGAGTGTGTGGTAGATCATGGTCACTCAGTGCATTTCCATGACTGAGCAGGGATTTGATTATGTGGTCTCACCGAGTACTAACTAGTCCAACACTTAAACCATCACAGACTCTCTGAATGCATACAAACCATCAAATATCGGCATTGTCATACTAAAAATCTAGAGACATCTGAAAACCCACTAAATGTAGGATCTTACCCAAGCAAGTCATTTGGTTTAACCAACAAATTCAGCAGTAACGACATTTTCAGACAATGATATACAATTGGTATCTATCAACTTTTATAAAATCAACTTACTAAAAACTGAGGTTAGATATCAGTATATCAACAGGCCAATATAAAAACCTACACAAAATCTAATACCACTTGGGTTGAGGTCTGCTTGTTCAACAGAGCTTCCTTTTGTTTAATTTCTCCTTTCCCTCTCAAGTCTACTCTGCATGGTATTCCAACCTTCTAATCTGATAAAGTGTGTGTATGTGTAGGAGTGCAGATGGGTACGCATCCATCCGACAAATAATTGTTGTTTTGTTGAAAGATATAACAACTGTTTTTGATAGACACAAAGATCAAAAATCAATACAAAGCTATTAACTCTCCAGGTTTTTTTTAAAATACAGTGTGTCTTTCTTATACGCTGGAGGTTGTTCCAGGATCCCCCATGGATAACAAAATCCATGGATGCTCAAGTCCCATTAAACATAATAGCATAGCAAAACGATGTTCCTCATATAAAATGAAAAATCAAGGTTTGCTATTTGGAATTTATACTTTTTAAAAAATATTTTCAAGCCATGGATAATTGAATCAGTGGATAAGAAATCCGTGAATAAGGAGGGCCGAGTGTAGTTATCAGCATCTCTCTTAAAATATGATCTGCTCTAATTCCATTCACAATGAAATTTAAAAATACAATTGTTCATTTACCTGTGCAGCAAATTGTCGAGCTTCTTCCAAGGGAGCATCTGAAGGGAAACTGTTAGTAAAGGATGATCCATCTGGAAGGCGAAACTGGATTCTTGCTATAGCACTAGGGAAGGGTACATCAGGTTAAAGAATTTGTTTTGTTTAAAGTATCATCCTTCCTGAGTTAAATTACTTTGCATGTAATTCCAAGTGATGTTCATTTAAAGATGCAGAATGTTGTTTGAAATCTGGTAACACTATCAGTGTGCTAAACTATGTTCAGAATATAGAAGAAACATTGTCTTTGCTAAAAGAAACCAAAATAGTGTGTGAGGAGATGAAATTAACTGCCTGTAGAAACCAAAGAATTCATGGTCCTACAATATGCAAGGTAAACTCTGCACAAGTGAGATAGAAAAGTTTTGGATGGTAGGTTGTAAAAACAATTCACCTTCGTTCTCTCTGGGATGCTTCCTTCCTGGCTTCAATTTCAGCTTGCTTAGCCTGGAGAGCAGCAGCTTTTGCAGCATCCGCTTCTTCCTTTGACCTTGCAAAACGAGCTGCTCTTTCCGCACGATCCTTCATAAGAACAAAAATACATTTGTTACAGCTCTGACTTTAAGTTAATTTAAAATTATTAATACGTTTGCACCTATAAGTATTATCAATGACTGATTACAACCAACCAACTCCATTTAAGTACTGCTAAGTCTGGATCCTTTCTATTTAATACAGCAGGAATGAAAAATGAAATTGTGTGGGAAAATCAGTGAAGGTAATCATTTGTTCTCAATATTTACTAAATTTGTCAAAGAAATATCTGCCACTATGAAATGTAAAAATGATGGAATAAAACCTTCTTATAACTTTACTGCATAAAAAATAAATGCATGCAAATCAAGTTGAAAGAAGTAATCATCCCACTACAGTGGGCCCTTTGTACATGTGGGGGATCCATTTCGAACCCCCCTGCATATGGCAAAAAACGCAGGACCTCAAGTCCTGTTGACTTCTTTGGCCGCAGGCTTGCCATGCACGGAAGCTTAAGTCCACATATGGCAAGCCCGTGTATGGAGTGGGCAGGATGTATATTATGTGCTGGTCAGACCTCATCTGGAATACAGCATTCATTTCTGGGTATCTCGTTTCAATAAGGATATAGACAAGTTGGAGAGGATTCAAAGAGCAACAAGGATTATAAGAGGTTTAGAGAACAAATATATGAGGAAAGATGGAAAAGAGCATCCTCAGCTTGGTGAAGAGAAAACTGAAGGGTGACATTACTGCACTCTTTAATGACCTCAAGGGCTGTCACAGAGAGGAAGGGGAAGGTCTTTTTCTGCTGCAGTAGGACCAGGTTTAATGGTTTGAAGTTACAGAAAGTTCGATTTCTGTAAGGAAGGAATGTTAGAAGTAAGAGTGATTTGGCAATGGAACCAATTGCCTAGAGAGGAGTCTCCTTCTCTGGATGCTTTTGAAATGAGGCTGGACTGCTACTTGCTGAGGATGCTTTAACAGGAGATCCTAAACGAAACAGGGTGTTGGACATGTGACCTCTTCCAACTCTATAATTCTATAGCAGGTTTCAGATTTACTAATGTCACCTAATTCCCCTACTAAACAATCAACCACTTGCCAATGCAATCTGCTGTCTGATGCGTTCCCTAGCAGCTTTGTCTTCAGCCTTTTCTCTGTTCCTTTCTTCTAATAATCGTTTTGTTAGTTCTTCTTCTTGTTTCCTTTTGTATTCTAACATCTCCTTTCCACTTTTTCTTCTTTCAATTTCTCTCTTGATTTCTTTCTAAACATGAAAAGAGAACATTTATTTCAAATATTACAGTGAAGACAGAATATAGTTATGAGGCAAACCAATTTTAAGCTTTCATTAAGCATATTTACATATTTCAAGGGCTACAGTAATTTCAGCTTACAGGACTGTCTACATAGTTCTATCCTGCCCTAACCAACAAAAATGCAATAAAATGCAATGTTAAAAATTTAACTACAGTCTTCCCTTACTCTATTCTAAAAGAGAGCTAACATCTGGCGTCCCTCAGGGCGCCATATTGTCTCCCATGATGTTTAACGTTTACATGAAGCCGCTGGGCGAGATCATCCAGAGACATGGGGCGGGGTGTTATCAGTACACTGATGACAACCAAATTTGTTTCTCCATGTGTCAGTGACCAAGGATGGCATCTCCCCTCTGAATGACTGTCTGAAGTCAGTAATGGACTGGATGAGGGAAAATAGACTTAAGCTGAATCCAAATAAAACAGAGGTACTCGCTATAGGCAACCCCAATCTGGGTATGGAGGTATGTTCATTGGTCTTGGACCGAGTCACACTTCCACTAAAGAACTATGTTCACAGCTTGGGGGTGGTCCTGGATTCGTCGCTTCAGCTGTCATCTCAGGTGGATGCGACGGCCAGGAGTGTCTGTTATCAGCTTCGGCTGATATGCCAGTTGCGACCCTACCTGGAACTGGGCAATCTAGAAACGGTTGTACATTCACTAGTAACCTCTCGTCTCAATTTTCTTCAATGCGCTCTGCATGGAGCTACCCTTGTGCCATAATCGGAAGCTTCAACTGGTTCAAAATATGACAGCCAGATTGGTCACAGGAAAATCCAAATTTGATCATATTACACCTATTCTGAAATCATTACACTGGCTGCCTATCAGCTTCTGGGCACAGAACAAGGTGTTGGTTATTACCTATAAAGCCCTACATGGCCTGGATCTAGCATAGTTGAGGGAACGCCTCCTCCCATATAATCCTTTTCACACACTCAGGTCCTCTGGGAAAAACTTATTGCAATCTAGAAAACTAGATTGGTTGCGACTTCCCAGAGGACCTTTTCAACTGCCGCTCTAAAAAATTGAAATGACCTGCGGGAGGAGATCCACTATATCGCACCTCTTGACGCATTCAAAAAGGCGATAAAAACTGATCTCTTCTGGCGGGCCTTCCCAGACTGACCTCCTAATAGAATAGACTTACCTGCCGACTGAACCCGGCCCCCCCCCCCCATACTGCTACTCTGGTTTTCATAGTTTTAAGTAACGTTATTATTGATGGTATGGTTTTATTGCTCTATTGTTTCATTTATATGTGAGGGAAGGAGGGTTTAAGGATTGGGGAGATTAAGGGATTGTTTTTACTTTTGCCTGTGTTATTTGTCTTAATTTTACTGTTACCTGCCACGATCCTCAAAAAGGGAGAGGCAGGATACAAATAAATATTTTATTAGTCATTATTATTATATATACTCCACACACCTCCATGCCACCATTCTCTGAAGATGCCAGCCACAAATGCAGGCGAAATGTTAGGAATAAATGTCAGGAATAAATGAACATGGCCACATAGTCCAAAAAACCCACAAAAAACTATAGTCTTACCTGTTTTTCTTCTTTCTTTTTCTCTTCTCTTCTTTCTTCAAGTTTTTGTGTCACTCTACATTTTGGTGAGGACAAACAGAAACACATACCACTGATACCTCTTTTTTAAAAGAAATGTTAGAATCAGGAGATCAAGAATAGCTTGGTGTGGTTCCTGGAATCAATTTTAACAAAGAAACTGCTGCTCCAAACCATTTGTCTCCAAGAAATAAAGGCAATAAAGTGATGTTTTTTATGCATGGCTTCATCGCAAATACAAAGGAGACATTATTATTACTATTATTATTATTGTATAAACAGTAAAAATTTAAATTTCTTGTAGTTCATTGCAAAACACCCGCACTCCTTTAAAATATAAAAATATTTGGTTGCACATTGGTAACTATCAAAATATACATTTTACAGAAACTGAAATGCCTGCATTCTTTGATCTAAAAACAAGTAGATAAAAGTCCAAAACACATTGCAGAAATAATCCAGTTTGAGGCTGCTTTAACTGTCCTGGCTCAGTGCTAGAGAATTCTGGGAACTGTAGTTTTGTAAGACATTTAGCCATCTCTGTCAGAGATAGCTCTGGTGTCATAATAAACTACAATTCCTAGGACTCCCTAGCACTGAGCCAGGGTAGTTAAAGCAATCACAAACTGAATTATTTCTTCAGTGTGTTTTGGACCAAAGTCTGAGAAAATACCTAGTCGTCTGTTTTTTATCTCTTAAATAGCCTGAGGATCTTTTTTTATTCTGTTTTAGCTTCATCTGGGAGACTATAAATAGAATAGCCCCCCCCCAATATTTTAACAATGTATTCTGTATAGTTTAGGTCAAGAACGGGGGGGGGGGGGCTATGCCTCATAGAACTCCATTTTGGAGCCCCATTTTGCAGCTTACGGCACTTTTTAAAAAATGTGGGCTGGAATCCTGTAAGGTCTTTACATGCACATTAGATGCCATAATTAGAGTGCTATGCACTGAATCCAAGCACTACGCCCCCAATTCCCATTTACTAGGCAGCAGCATCTGCAATCAATGGGGCAGAAGGTCAGGCACTTAAGCGGCAAGGGAACAGAACCCTGTTGGATTGCAGTGCCAGCTTCCTGATAAGTGGAGACTGGGAGACTTTTATAGGCCCTATGTAGATCCTAAACAATGTTAAAAGTCATAAGTATCTCCAGGTTACACATTTGTAACTGTAATACGGGATTCTGGCTATTATTATTTTTTCACAAGTGAGGGTTTTTTTGCCCTAAAATTAAATCAAAACTACTGTGAAATGGGCCAAGCAAACCCCACTACCACTCTAATAATGCCCACTATCTGCAAAACTCAGAAACAAAACAGAAAACCATCCAAAACCAGATGTGATGCAACACCACTCCTTGTTAAGTTGGAGACATGAAGAGGGGGAGTATTAAGGGTGGAAGTAGAGAAGGAAAATAGCTGGGGCTATGAAATTCTTGTTCCTTAAGATGGTAGGCAGTAAAAGACTGAGGACAAAGGGGGGGGGGGTGTCCCTCTTTACGTTTGTCCTGCCTACTGGAAGCAATTGGAGAGGAACAACCCATGATTCAGGATGTTGCATCCTTATCTATTGGGAAACAGAAAACTAACCAAAACCAGATGTGATGCAAAATAGCTTCTTCTTAAGTTGGAGACATGAGTGGGGAGTCAAGAGGCGAAAAATGGGCCATGTCCCTTCCATGGTTGGACACCCTTGGTTCAGGTGTTTAGCAATATTTACAAAATGATAAATAACAGCCCTCTCCTGGACTAATGCAGTCTGATGGTTATGGAAAGCCTTACCCTATAGGCTACCATATGCCTGCCATGGTCTCATCATCTCTCTCTGCTCCACCTCCACCTCTCTGGTGTTACATCATAATCAGATGTTGCCATGACAGCCACCAAGTGTCAGGGGCACTTTCAGAAGAAATACTCTGAACATGTGATCTTGAAGTTATGTTTGCATACGTATGCCAGTTTTTCACAGAACTTTGTGTGAAGAACAATATCTTACAGAATATATTCAAAGTCTGAAAACATAGCATACCTTTCTACTTTAGCTGTAATGTCATCTGAAGTCTGTTCCAGCCTTCTTTCACTGTCTTCATTTGTTTGTGCCAAATTTACTTCAGCTTAAAACAATTTAGAAATTACAGAATAGAAAAAAGAAAAAAGGATGAAGAGAAAACTTGTATTAAACCTTTAAACTATTGGTATATACATTTTAGAGTGACATTATGCTACACCAAGAAAGAAATCAAGAATCTAAACTGACAAAGACACCACCCTACTGCTTCAACACAAAACTGCTGTCCTGAAAACTTCAATTTTTACATGTTAGGTCCTTTTAAATACCTTATGTTGTTCCAAATGTCCCATGCCAAACTAATACATGCAATCACTGACTTTCATCAGGAATACCTATGTATCTGACTCTCTCTCCACTCACTCCTGTATCACTCTTCCCAGGTATTCAAAAGGACACTGTATGTCTGGCTGTGTTCTGTTCCTGACCCATTACGAGAGACATAAGTTTGAAATACAGGTCACAAATGAGGAGTGGCATGATAGATACAAGCGGCAGCATGGCAGAGAATAGAAAGCAATTAAGGGACTACAGCATGATGAGCAGACTAAAAAGATAGTCAAAACCTACTACTGAAAAGCTGCACTAATTGTTTAAATTAAATATTAATCTTAAGAGCACTGCATATCTCAAAAAGAAAGTTATCCATATGTAGTGAACTACTAACACTTACCAGGTGTTGTTAAATGTGGCCTTCCAGATTGTGCTTCACAGGTGTCAGGTGTTTGGAAGTCCTCTGGGACATTATATAAAGAGGACGAACAAGAAGCAGAACTTTCTACTGCTTCATTTTTTAACATGTGCATCTAAGAAAGAAAGAAGTGTTGACATTCCTAACTGCTGTAGTTCCAAAGTAGTATTTCTGATATCACTTTGTGTATTAAATACAGGGACAACCCAACTTTCCCCATTCCATCCAGTCTGTCAATAGTAAACATAGGCAATAGTGGCATTCAATAAAACACAGTGTAATCCTATACATGTCAGTTCTGGAGTTAGTCCTACTGCTTTTTTTATTTAGAAGAAATTCCAGCAGTGTTCAATGGAGCTTAGTCCAATAAAGTATACAACACCACAGTCCTAGGCTACAGTCCTCAGTTTTTTCAACTGTGGGCCACTGAAATCAATGAAGCTTACTTCCATGTAAGATTCCTGTCCTCTTTTGCCACTATACCCTACTCCTGATGTCTGATGATAATACATAGTGAAGGGGGAAAGGAATGTATAATAATTATGCCACTTTCAACAGTGGAGAATACCTCAAGTCTGCACACTCCCAGGCTGCAAAATTATGGGGTAGCAAACTCCAGACATTTAATTGTGAAGCTGGAAGTAACAGAAGGTTGACTAAGCCAAATCTAATGTGATAATTGAACTAGTTGATTATTAATTTGTTCAACAGAATTTTGAGTGAACCAATATTAGAAGGTTGGTAAAGGAAGTAGCACTATATAGTAAAACACAGATAGTATATGTAAAATGCAATTGAATGGGGGTTGAAACCAAATGAAAATATTACGTGACCATCTAGTTTAACTGGATGGAAAATTCCATTCCATTTGCAAATATGCTATTAGCTTTGTTCAAATGGAATGAGCCAATCATAAAGCTGAGAGTAGTAGGTGTGTGGAATTATGTGATACAGTTGCAGATCAGAACTCAAGAACTAATAATAGATGGATCATAAAGCAGCTCTCATCCCTAACTTGTGATCTGTCTTGTCCTGAAGAACTAAAATATATCAGGGAGAAGATATAAAGTCCATTTGTAGAGCCCACTAGAAAAAAAAACCCAGTTATTCTTCTAGCAGAACTCCTTGCTATTCATATTAAAATATCTCTGTACACAATACAATATAATTGTTGAATTGAGCAAAACATAAATATGCTTACAATTAGCAAGAGTATATAGATTCAGCAGTTCCACAGAACAGTCATCTTTTGTCTGGTAAACACAATTTGCAAGAAACACAATACTGAAAAAAACAAAACAGTTACCTGTTTGACTTTATGAATTCTTGTAATAAGTTCCTCTGCAGAAACACTGCCAGCAATTACTTCCAAGGGGACTCCATTGTCTCCTATAAAGAAACTGGATGGAACACACACTACAGGATCTATGTAGTAATAGTAAAGGACAGTTTATTGCTTGTTTGGAAATTGGAAAAGAAAATCAACTATTAGTAGTAAAGTGAGATGATTTCAACACGTAGGCTAACAGATCATGAAGCAAACTGGTGTTTCCAACAGAAAACTATCATGATTCTCTACACAGAGTTAACAAGTACACCAATTAACAACTATTTTGCAGTTTCCTCAACAGAAACATACAATTATTTTTAGAGTTTGTTTTCCATATATCCTTTCCAGTGAATCAGAGCCCAAATTAAAAGAAGCACTTATCAGTTCTGCCAAAGAACAGTTGGTCTGTCACCCTGAGATTCTTCTGTTGAACAGGAATCATACATGTTGATTCTAACCTGCTAGACCATGTCTAAGCTCAGTCTAGTCCATCATTATGTTTCCAACTGTAGCCAATCAGGTACCTATAGAGATCTTATAATAGACTGCCATTGTCATCCTTTTTATCTGCTACCAAGAAATAAACTACCTTAGTACATGTGTTAAATTTCAGTACATGTGTAACAAATGTTGATTTAAGCCTTTTATAACCATCTCAAGCTAGTGGCCATGCAAAATTTGGAAAAGCTATTTTTTTGAATGACAATTCTCCAAATTCCCTAGGCACACCATGGTTCTAAAAGTTGGTGTCCAAGACAATATCTTTTCAAAACACTATTGTTATTACCACATTTTGTGGTAGCAGCTGTGTCTGTGAGATGGTGCTCATGTGACTGACATATAATCAAAGATGTGTAACTACACTAACAACATGGTAATCAGGTAGCATGATAGGATGATTAAGAGAAGTTCAACCATGCTGCAACAATACTTTCATGCGAAGAGCTTCCTGCATGTAAAGATGCCTCAAGGTTTCAGTTTTTGGTAGATACGTACATCCTTAAAATAAGCAGTCCTTACATAAAACTAAGAAAAACACAGAATGAGAATAATTGTGATAAACGTTTTTGGAAAGCACCAATTTATATAGTACCATAGGTGCACACACTGTAAGTTCTGCTCCAAGGAGTTTACAATTTAAAATGTGACAAGGGGGAAACAACAGAGGGAGAGAAGAACAGGGGAGGGAGAATCAAACAAGGAAGTAATATTAAATTGTTTCAGTTACATATGCTTATCTTAACCATGGTTCCAGTTACAGTACACAGGTGAAATGGGGGTCATGACACAGATTCCACAGAAAACATGGGATCTGAGGAGAGATCTAAATTAACTAAGAGATGTGGCATCAGGCAAGTAATCTCAGAAGGACAGCATCTTCTGAGGGAGTAAGAGTTCCTATTGTTTGGCCTTGTAACAACCAAGTTCACCAGAAATGGCAATGCAGTGCTTCCACATTGGTCCATTTGAGTAATTTTTGAAGCAAATTATCTTTCATCATTCTAAAATGGAATAGTTAATATCATCAGTGCAAAGGATACAGATCTGTGAGAACTGCAGGCAGGCTTCACTGTATAAAAGAAAGGATCTGTTTAGCAAACCATTCTAATCATCTGCCTTTGCATGAAATATTCAGTGACTGCTGAATGTATGACTGCTAAAACATTTGTACCTTTACAACACTGTACTGGGATTAAGCAATACCATGCTACATTAGCATACTACTGTAATAGTATATGTGTAATCATAACCAAATATGTCATTTTCTAAATAATTATACAAACCATTTTGCAAAGGGATCTTTTGTAGCACCCTTGAAACTGAGTAACTTAAGCTTTCTTAGACTTAAGTCTACTTCCTAAGACGTATTTAAGGAAGTACACTTAAGTTTACAAAAGCTTATTCTTTCTCTCAGTCTCAAAGGTGCTATAAGATCTCTTTGCCTACTGATCCAGACTAATACAGCTCTGTCCCCGAATAATAATGATTTTAGACAGGCAAGTCATTTTTGCGGTACAAGGTAAGATGGAATTAAGTCCCCTTCCACTACTTATTTGGCTTTCCTACTTTCTAAACTGTTTCCATTCAACTTTATTAAGAAAACATACTTTTGAGAACACACACTGGGCCCCTGGTATCCGCTGGATTTTGGTTCCAGGGCTCAGTATGGATACTAAAACTGTGGATGCTCAAGTCCCATTATACACAATGGTGTCCCTTGTATAAAATGCCAAAAATCAATGTTTGCTTTTTATTTTATTTTTTTAGAAAGTATTTTCAAGCTGTGGATGACTGAATCTGTGGGTGCAGAATCCATGGATATGGAGGGCCAACTGTATAATTTTAAGGGTATAGAACATCACACACACCCTAAAAAAGGCAGCCAAAGACAGGGTGGAAGGAAGAGTGCCAACCCACACGCTGTATGCATAGTGCAAGTCCCACCAGCAAAAGCACTTGGGAAGGAAGAAGTGACGAAATGGGTGTGCACACACATAAACATGCTGCTTAACCTTTTCCTTATGCAATACTTCTCCACTACAAATCACCTTACAAGGAAGGAACTAATCTTCTGGCAAATGAAGGTGAAAGGTGATTTGATAAAACAAGGAAATAAAGTGCTATACCTTCCCTGTTTTTCAGCAAAAGAAAACTTTAGGTCTCCCCACTAATAAGTTATTTCCTCTCAAAGTGGTGTATCATATGGAGGGGAAATAAAACAGACCCTAAGTCTTCCTATAAGTATCATGGCTTTTAACTTTCAGAGTGAAAAGATAAATGAAAGCCAGAACTTTATTTGGCTGATGATAATGCAGTAAAATGTAACACCTTTTTTCTCCATTTATAATGCCTTTCAATAGCTGAACCCATGTTAGAGAAATGTGTCACAAAAAGTAAATATTACTGACAAACAAAACAAAAGAAGTTGTCAAACCTTTTGGTGTCAATTTTAATAGCCACAAAGCCATCTGTTCCTGCCTCAGTCACTTTCTCATTCTCCCAGCTGGCAGCCATCTCTCTGGACTGTTCATCATCCCCTGTAGGGAAAAAAATTCAACAGATGCAAATATATACTGACCACAAAGTATAGTGTATTAGAAATGCAATCCTATCTGCAACACCTAGGCATGATTTCATAGCAAGGGCAATCATATCACTACAGTATTGCATCAACATTAAATCCAGACCAAAAGGATGTCACAAGCAGAAAGCAGGTGCAACCAAAACACAGCAAGTAGCTCCAGGTGAGCCAAACAAGAGCAATGTGTAAAGGAGAGGAAAACAGTCTCACAAAAATGCCACAAAACTATTTAGTGCTCAGGTGAGACATTTTCAGTTCAAAATTGATGCCACTGTGCTAAAAAAATATATTCAAACTGCAGTGGATGAACTCTGTCTTAATTATTTTGTTGTGCTCTTAACAAATTACATTTTAAGCCATCCATTTAACACTAAAACACACCAAGGATGTACACTTCTATGAAACAAGATAGGGTTTACAAAAATGGAAGGGACAAAAATGTCCTGAAATCTTCCTGTACAACAACAGAAAATTATTTTAAAATTTATTACATTTGTATTCTATGACACTCCAAGGACTATAAAGTATTATGGCTCCACTAAGCCTTCTAGCTCCAGCCAACACTTTATTGTCAATGAACATCACCAACCTTCTAAAGATTGTCCTAGAATTTTTGTTGCCTTGTCTCCCCTTTTTTTTTTGTTCACATTTAGAGAATTCCCATGTACAAAGAACCCAACCCAATATGTATATCCCCATTTCACAGTACAACCGACAAGCACAAAATTATCCGACATTAGAAAATAAGCAGATCAAGCCATGGTTCTATTTCTAAACTGGACCTTCCCAATGGGGGGAAAAACACAACTATTTGATAGTTGCTAATTGACTAGGTTGTATCTAAAACCACGTGCTCATCAGTATATTGGCAACCATTGTTGAAATGGATTCCTCCACTCGACAGCCCCTATACATCATCAAAATGTTCTCTGGAAGGTAATGAGAACTTCAGCACATGTGGGGGTGGGTGGGAGCAACAATAGGGAACAAAAGGAAGTCCTCTTGTCCACGCAGAAGTTGTCCCATATGACATGGGATGCAGCTCATTATATTCTGTATAATTTTCTCAAATACAAATAGTTGATATTTATTTTATAATCTCTTGTCCCTACTAAGAGCAATCACTGAAGCAAAACAAGACAACACACACACAGGACAACAGATTTAGATATGTACAATGAGGCTTGTGGAACCTCCCTCCCTCTTTCTTCCCACAGCAGCACTCCTGAAAACATTATAAAGAAAGTTGTCTCCCTTGCTGAACATAGTACAGAGGTAAAGAGAGGTACATGAAATTAGACAAAGGTTTGTATATTTATCTGCAATTACAGTGGATCCTTGTTATACGCTGGGGTTTGGTTCCAAGATCCCCCGTGTATAACAAAATCCGTGTATGCTCAAGTCCCATTAAGTATAATGACATAGCAAAATGGTGTCCCTAATAAAAAATGGAACATCAAGGTAAATTTATACTTTTTTGGAACATTTTCAAACCGTGTATGCTTGAATCCGTGTATAAAAAATCCGTGTATAAGAAGGGCCGACTGTACTTACCAGCAAGGGAACTACTGATAATGACACTAAAGCATAAACATGTAGAAAACAACACAGACCTGCAGTTTCTCCATAACATAATGTACAAATTTGATATGTATAAATTAGATATGAATTTTCAGACATCATAGATAAAGAAAAGAAACAGTCAAATCATTGCAAATTCACAGGAGCAATATCCAGCTTTAGTAAACAAAACATAATGGTATGAAGTCAAGTATCTTTATTTTTTACCAAAGTTTATGAAGGACACGGTTGTCATATATCCAGTACAACCCTTGAATCTGAGGAACTGGTACCTGCCACTTATCCTTGTCCAAAAAATATGTTCTCTCTAGGCATTTTCTAGGTCCTCTAAGGGGATTCTATGATATCCTTCCAACAGAAGTTAACCACAGAGTCATGCTGGAGGACCTAGAAATGCTTAGAGGGATGTTTTCTCTAGCTCCTCTAGCATGTTCTATGTCAACTTCCTTTGGATGTCCTTTATTTCAATAATGCTAACTATTATCTGTGGTTCTGCATTACCACAATAAATCCAGGAAGATATCCGGATATGGTGGTCATGTTGTACTACAATCCAGCCATCATGTTAAAATAGAAATCCTCCTGTTACTGATTTAATATGTTTCAATCTGAGATCCTGAACAGAAATATACTGTTAAAAGTTCAAGCTCCCAATCTTCTATTGGAATTCAAAAATTTAAATTGATATATGATATAGTGAACTATATGAATAATTATATATATCCAGAAAGATTTTGGTCATAATTTCTAAAAGAAGCCCAAGAGACAAGGGAGTATCAAAATCAGTTGTGATATCTGCTTTCAAAGCCAGAGAAAAGATCTAGCTAGATTACAGCCACAGCCCTAAACAACAAAACAGAATGTCAAGAAATGAAATGTTCTTGACTATTTCAGATGATCAAACTGCAGGAATTAGCTGAGAAATTATGTTCTGAACTGAAAATTAATTGTTTAGAGTTTTGTGGTCTCATAACAACTTTCTCTCTCTCTAAATCGTCAACTAAATATCTTTTAGCCTATTGGTTAGATTTCTTCTTTGATCAACCAACTGTTCTGTAAATCACGCATCAGAATATCCCAGAAGGCTTATTTTATAGCTGTGAGATTTCTATGCTTTCTAGTCTTTTAAAGATGACTTCAGTGTATTTTAAGATCTACTAAGATCAACAGTAAAGTAGTATTCAACATTTTGAGCCCTCACAATCTATAACGCAAAACAGAAGTTAATTTCTGCACTGTTAATAATACTTAGATATGAATAACAATGACAACATTTATATATAACATTCGTTCCACCAAAGGGCAGAACATCAAACATATATAATCAAAAACAGACTATAAAACACAAGACTATAACATGCTAAAATACTAAAATAATATGCCTGGCAATAATGGCCCGTGTGTGCAGACTGAAAGCTCCTACAGTTATCAATGGTGAGGAAAGGATCATATCCCCTTGCAAGTCCCTGTTTACAACCAGAAACTGGAATTCTCTTGAGTCAGTACTCAAATTATACCTTGGCTCCTTTCTTTTTTGTGTCCTTGTGTGCTTTAAGAAGGCAACTATGGAAGGGCACAATTCGGCTAAACTTCTAAGTTACTTGATGCATTTGTATCTAGTCCTTTATCATGGAGCCAAAACCAATAAACATGGGACTTGGAAGAAGTCTCCCATTTAAGAACTGACCTGATTCAGACCTGCTTAGCTACAGAAGGGTAGTTACATTATAGATACCTTTGGTGAGATTCTGGGAATCAGTGCAAGAGGCTTAAGAATTCCACTGAGCTTTTGATTTACAGTATTTGTTTTCAATGAACAAGAATTCCAGTTTATGACTGGAAAACACAAACAGAATTGTTTTTCTTGTTTAAGTTCCAGTTAACTAGAGCAGCTGTAAAATCAAAATATCTGATTGGATTTACTGTTTACTGTTTAGTTTTCCATCTAACTTTCACTAACATACTGAGATTATGTTTTCACTCTCTCACTAACTATATAGCTCTATAAAGGAAAAAAGTCACTACAGACTGTGACACATTTGCAGATATAAAGTAAAGCACACTGGAATGAGAGGAATTAGGTGAGAAAGTAATGTCAATAGGCTAACTGGGATCATTTAATTGTGCTTAAAAACAATACTATTGACAGAGGAGGGAAGGTGTAGAAAATAGCTAAGACAAGTCAACTGCCAGCACAGCTACAACTGCATACTCCTAATTTATTTCCCCAGTGAGAACCCAAAGAAAAAAACAAGGAGCTCATATGTGTTGATTTCCCATAGGAATGTTCCTCGTGTAACAAAGTACAAAGGAAATGTAGGAAACATATCATATACAAACTCACTACAGGATGCTTGTGTAGAAGAACATTTGTAAAATGCCACGTACTGTATTTTCTTTAACAATGAGAAGATCTTGATGATTTTAATAGTCATCTAGTAGGGACATACTCACAAACATTCTGCCCTCTTCTGAACTGTTCAAGACTTTTCACCAGTTTGATGGGATCAGTTGGGCATTTTGTATTGGCCTAGTGTATTTTGAGATCTGACTATTTTCACTTCCATGGTTATTTTTGTCAGTGTTTCAGCATGAACTTTAGTCCCTTTTGTGAGCTGTGTTTGAGATATAAGGACACCTCAGACTGCTAGCCATATCTGCAATCTTTTCAACTACTTCTTATTCTGATATAAAACCCTTTCATTAAGATGCTTTTTTAGGGTTTATTATATTACAAACTAGAAAACAATAGAGATGAGCAAACAACAACAATAAAAAACAATTACCAAACAAACAAAAACATAAACAAACATACATGGCTATAATTCCCCACTCCCTACAAAAGTAATCCAGTTCACTAAAATACAATGTCCAAAAAAATTTTTTTAAAATGCTTCTGATGTATCCAAAACAAACAACTGTAGGCCAAGAGAGAAATTTATCAAGTTAGAGACAATTTCCTAGTGACAGTAATGCATATCTGTCAATTACAATAAAGGCACTACCAGTGCTTAATAGGAATAAGATGTCAGTCAGGTCCAACTTTGCAAGACTCCAGTAAGAGGATCAGTTTTAAGAAAATTCTGCAAACTTTCCAGACACTCTCTATCATATCTTGGGCACATAACAATATTTCCTCATCTTGCGCTGTCAGTTAAGATAAACCAGTACACACTAGGATGAGGTGGAGAACTGTTGGCATCTTGACCGGATTTGGCCAACATCATCTGACCTGCAGCTTCTCTTCCCCACCCCCCTTCTATAACTAAGTTTAGAAGACTCACTTGGGTACTATGTGGGATGAGGATGAAGAGGCATCTCTTCCTTTCCATCCAGAATGGAAATACAGAATGCTGTCACATGAGGAAGAAACAGATCACTCTGTTCCATCTTTGACAGCTTGTTTGTCCCTTGCTCCTCCTTCTATGACAGCTGAGAGGAGGAACAGAACACTGTGTTTCTTGTGTTCAGCAAGAAAGGTTGTGGCCTAGGAAGAGGCTGGCAAGCCAGAAGTTCCTCCTGATTGATTTAAGCAATTGTTTAGGTTATCATGAACAAGCCATATTGACCCTTAGGTAATGTGTGAACCTATCTCCTTTATTTCTTAATGCCTAAGATGAAACCTTTTGTTTTCACTTTTGACTAAACATATCAGGAGGCAAGAGTTTATTGTAACTTGCGTTAGTCGTGAAAAAACCAGGTTTTTGTTAATCTACTTATCATGGTTTAACTATAGTTTAACTAATCAAATTTAGAAATAGATCACATATTCCTAAGGTTGTCTGCACCAAGAACCTGTGGTTTAGGTCTTACACACAGAGAGAAAAAACATGAGCCTGGAAATGTGAGAGCCCAAGGCTTGTACTATTTGTGATGATTATGTAAATCAAGGTTTATGTTAATCTGAATCAGACCAAGGTCACTGTCCATCAGCCCCTGTAAATGGCAGCTACTTTAAAATGTGTACTGAAATATTCCCACTGTCGGTATCCATCTTCAGTGCAGCACAATCTGGTAACTTAAATTTAAGTTTTATTTATTTATGGAATTGTTTAATCCTTTTTAAAGGGGGGGGGAATTGTATATATTGTATTTTTTAGTAAGGTTGTACGCCACTTTGACTGTGGAAACAAAAAGTGGGATATAAATTAAAGTTTTATTTATTATTTATGGACTTGGGGTAGCTGAAAGTCAGAGACAAAATGTTCCCTAAGCCAATGGCACAATTAAGTACAATAACTGCACACTAAAGCACAAACAAGCTAAGGATTTAGTGCTTTCTTAAAATAAGTAAGAACTGATACAGCTTCTTTCATGTGCTTTACATAGTATAATAAAGGGATTAACAAAACTATTTTATTCTGTAGATAAACTTTGATGCGTAGTTCTTATGCTACACTTGACATATGTAGAGCTGCTACTTTTTATAAGTACCCAGCAAGTGATAAATATTCTTCAGCTATAAAAATGATACTGGCATGCACTAATGTAACCCGTGAACACCTAGCTGCAACTAATCAGTATCTGTTAGCTAACTTGGCTTTCTGCAAGCTTGTTAGTAAACCCAAGGATACTCTAATAAACTATAAACAAACCTCTAGTCTTATTTAACTGCTAGCCTTTCAACTGCCCAACAGTCCCAAAAACACTGGCCACAATCGAATTCAAACATGTTTGTGTCCCAATGCAATTGGAATGGTAAGTGCATGCCTATTTCTCATATATAAAAATTGATTAGCTTTAAATTGTTGAATGTTATGGGGTCACAAAACACACTAATTTCAACAGGTAATGCAACTACTGAAGAAGTGCAAGTGTGTAGATTTAACAGACACCTGCTAAATTCCTAATGAACTATGGGAAGCTTTGTAAGAACAGAGCCACATTCACACCACTGATACCAAAGCCACCTATGCATACTGACAACAGCTAATCTACCATTTACTTTTTATTTACAAGTTTATTTTAGATGTAATCTTGTAAATAGGGGCTGAATAGACCCTATACAGAATCTAGCTGTTCTAATTACAGTATTAACTATTAATTTTAAAGTAGGAATAGCAATAACAAAACACAGAACCACCTAGATAGCACAGTGCACAGATGTGAAAAGAAGATCTTATTATGACACATTCCTGAACCCCTGCATGTCTAAAAGCGTGATATGTAGTGAAAGAACTTTTAGAAGCTATGATAGCACAAAAAGTGGTAGAAGATTGGGAAAGAGAACAAAGGGGAAGAAAAGTAAAGACACGGGGAAGCTGTGAAAGATGTAGAAGGCATGTGTCTATCTCACACTAAGATGCTTAAGAGCAAAATAGCATGGAACAGAGGAGATTACCATTATGGTTTTGTAACTTGTTTTAGGGGGTAGAGGTTTATGGTCAAAATACCTGAAAGACTGCCTCTTCCCATATGATCCGACCAATATAAGATCTTCAGCAGAGATCCTGTGCTTTCTCCCACCGTCTTGTGAAGCTAAGCTGGTGGATGCCTAAGACAGGGCTTTCTCTGTAGCAGCACCCCAACTATGGGACTTTCTCCCATGGGAATTCAGGCTGGCTCCAGCTTTTGAGTTTCTGGTTCTTAAAAATAGGGGCGGCTGCTTTGGTGGTCTTCAATCCCCTGTGGGTTTAATACTATTTTAAAGAGGACATTTAAGTCTGTTTTGAAATGTTTTTATTTATACAGACATTTTAAATGTTTTCAAATAAAATAACAGAGCACAATGAAAGAACAGAATTGTTGGGGGGCTACAGTGATGACACTGTTACGTGGAAGATATAAAACAGTCTGGGGAATGGCAATGACATGACTTGTGTTCTTGAATGTATTCTAGGAAGACAGAGATTAAAATGTCACCTAGTTTAATACAGGGTGGCTCCACCCAGACAGGCGGATAAAATACTGATGTGGCATATAGCATAAAAGAAATTAAACTTGGGGGGAAAGGAAGAGGCTACATAATATCACATAGGAGGCCACTTTAATACAGCATGGAAATTATTTTAGGTATCTCACACTCGACAGAGTGCCTGTGCTCCCCACAGGCTAGACATGCGCAGGTCACTGGGCCTCCAGGGCACAGGCCTTTCCAAATAAATACTACCTGCCTTTGCCTCAGGCACCTTCAATTTGCACATGGAATGGAGCCTTAAATCAAACTACCCAGACCCCGGTCAAATTTAAGTTAACAAGCCCTTTGGGATGCATCCCTGCAAAACTCCTCACATCAGAGCAGCCTTCAGCAATATCAACTTCAAGCCTCTTCACTGTCCATGCGCAAGGGCATTTTATTTCCTGCTCAGCATGGCAAACAAAACCTCCCAAAAAGAGGACACATTATCAGGAAAATAGTGTTATCAGGCCAGTGTTAAGAGCCAAACCACCTTGTTGTTGTTACACGTCTTCAAGTTGTTTCCAACTTATGGCGACTCTAAGACAAACGAAACCTTTCATGGGGTTTAACTTGGACCCAGGCGTGTGTGCGCGCACACACACACACACACTCTCTCTCATACATGGTGTTGTTGTTGTGAGCATTCAAGTTGTTTCCAACTTATGGCTACCCTAAGGCAGTGAACCTAGCATAGGGTTTTCTTGGCAAATTTCCTCAGAGGGGGTTTGCCATTGCCTTCCCCTGAGGCTGAGAGAGTGTGACTTGCAGAAGGCCACCCACCAGAGGGGGGGGGTTACGTGGCTGAGCCAAGACTTGGGCCCTGGTCTCCAGCGTAGTAGTCCAGCACTCAAACCACTGCACCACAGTGGCTCCTGATACATAAACAGACGCTTATATGTACAAACACATACACACTCATCCCTCCGTATTTGTGGATTTGATTAATGTGTTCTCTCTAGGAATTCCTAGGCCCTCCAGTGCAACTCTATGGTCCACTTTAACCAAAAGCCGCCCTAAAAGACCTAGAGGTCCCTAGAGAGGAGGCTCCACTCGGCATCTGTAGCTCCTCCAGAGCAAATCTGTGGCAGATGTTGACCAGAGAGTAGCCCCGGAGGACCTACAGAGTCCTAGAGGGTCCTCTTTGTTATTTGCTGTTTCCCCACATTCCCTAGACCCAGCGAATGCGGAGGGACAAGCGCAGATACATGTAGAGACACATGCACACAGACACTCACAAACATGTATACACACACACACTCTCCTCATACACACATACATGCTGGCCTCTCATCCATATACACACACAAAGACATACACCTACACTATATGTATATACACCGGCACAGACACGCTGGCTCCTGATACACACAGACAGACATGCACCTGTATATACACACAAACACACCCATACACGCTGGCTCCTCATAGAGACACACACGTACCGCCATATATACAAACATGCGCTCTCTCTCTCTCTCACATATACAGACACACAGAGAGAGAGAGCCACAGCGAGGCAGCCATGTTGTGCGAGGAGCGTAGCAGCCCCAAGGGCGGGCCATGGAGGCCGAGGCGAGGCATGGCGGGTGCTTGTGGGTGCCGTACCTTCCACGAAGACCACGAAGACGGCGCTGCGCTGCTTGGCGGCGGCAATGGCGGCCGGGATGGCGCCCGCGAACCACAGCATAATGGCGGGGGCGGCGGCGGCGTCCCGGAGCGGAGCAGAGGAGGGGCGTGGCCAGAGGGCGCCCTTGGACGCCGGGGGTCCCCCTCCCTCCTCTCACGCGGCCCCCAACTCCCCCCTGAGGCTGCCAACGCCTCCGCGGCCCACTACTGTACTAGTCCCTTCCTTCGCTCCGTCCCTTTCGCTCCCTTCGGTGCGCATGCGCGTCACAAACGTCAATCAGTTCCCCCCCTCGATGCGGACGGGATGACTCAACCTTCTTCTTCTTCCCCGCCCCTTGTGGCTTCAAGAAAGGAACGGCGCATGCGCACTCTGATGGACCTAGTAGTTGTAGAAAAGGCGCAGGCCCAATAGGCCGAGACAGGGAGGTGTATGACGCAACCTTCTTCCCCGCCCTATGAAGTCTTTTTGGCTTCAAGAAGGGAATAGCGCATGCGCATTGAGATAGAAATAGGGGGAGGAAGTGGTATAAAAGCTGCAGGCCCAATAGGTTGACAGCGAAGTAGATCCGGCTGAGATTGGCGGCCGCACATTCCCCGCCACCACCAGTGATTCAGCTGGCGTTTAGCAGCGACAGATTCGCGGGGGATGAGGAAGACAGGGAAAGTGGGAGCTGATAGTTCTTCCTCTAATAAAATTGAGTTCATTGAACCTCGAGGGTTACCACAGAAATAGTCCGCTTTGAGACCGCTTTGACTACCCTGGCTCAATGCTATGGAATTCTGGGAATTGTAGTTTTGGGAGACGTCTAGCCTTCTCTGTCAGAGAGCTCTGGTGCCACAGCAAACTACACATCCCAGGATTCCGTACCATTTGAGTATAGTAGTTAAAGTGGTGTCAAACCGAGTTACTTCTGCCATGTGGATGCAGCCGTGGCCTCCTTTTGTGTGAGGAGGGGGTCTTCAGGTTTTAAATAAATCAAAGCTTGCATTAAACATGTAACCATGGTTGGGGTGTTAGCCAGGGGGCTTTGCTGAAAGTGTTTCCACAACCTTCTCTCTCTTACAAGAATAATAAAATCAGGTGAATGCTAGGTAAGCGTTTCCAGAGGAAATCAAAGGGGAAACTCAAACCAAGGACCAGGCAGTGTGTATGACAACAACAAGTAACATAATTCAAGAGGCATGGAAGGATTGAAGAGCCATATGAAGATGAAACCCAAATCCTAAAAAAATTCTGAATTTCTAACAAGAGACATGGCAAAAACACAAACCACCAGGAACAGGTGATATCCCAGTCGAAGCGCTGCAATCTACGCAGGCAGAATCAACTCTCGTGCCAAAACGACAAAATTGACAATGAGACAGAAATAGCAAGAGAGTCCTATATCTGGGGTCAAATATTGAGAGAAATGGGGGGTGCAGCCAGGATCATGAAAGGCTATGAATGCCCTTAAAGAGATGGGAGAGCCAACACATCTGATAGCCCTGATGGGGAATCTGTACTCAGGACAAGAGGCTGCTGTCAGAACAGAACACACAGAAACAGAATGGTTCCCAACTGGCAAAGGAGTCAGACAAGGTTGTATCCTTTTAACCCATTTGTTCAACTTGTATGCATAATAACAAGAAAAGCAGGCACGGACAAAGAAGGAGGAGGAGTGAAAATAGGAGAAAGGAATATCAACAATCAGAGGAGTTTATCGAACGGGAGGAACGTCTCTTAAATTCAAATGAAAAGAAAGTGGGGCCAAAACACATTTACTTAAAGTCACTAGTTTAGTGCAATTACGTGAATGCGCATTGCACTTGAACTGGCTCCCCACTGCCCGAAAATAGCATGCCATTGCCCAAATTTGCATGTGGCAGTCTATCACGCAATCATGTGAAACCCCATGATTGTGTTCAGACTGACTTCCCATTGCCCAAATTTGCTTGTAGTGGGTTATCACACAATAATGTTAAACCCCATGATTGCATTCATATTTCCGTTGGATTATACTTCCACTACCCTTTGTCTGATAAACGCAAAATGTAGAATTGTACAAGCCATTGCATTCCCTATAGCTGTGTATGGGTGTGAGAGCTGGACAGTTAAGAAAGAAGACAGGAGGGAAATTAATTCATTAATGCCATGGACAGCCAAAAAAAAGGGTCCTAGAGCAGATCAAACCAGAAATCTCTCTTGAAGCCAAGATGATAAAACTGAGGTTGTCATACTTTGGACACATCATGAGAAGGCACAACTCACTGGAAAAAACAATAATGTGAGGGAAGCTGGAGGGAAGCAGAAAGAGAGGAAGGCCACATGCTAGATGGATGGACCCTATTAAAGAGATCATGAATATGAATTTGCAGGAGCAAGGCAGAGGAGGACAGGGGGTCTTGGAGATGTCTCATGGGTGCCCATGGGTCAAGAGCGATTTGAGGACAGTTAACAATAACAAATATCCAGGGGTAGCTGTGTTGGCCATATAGCAAAGTACAGAACCATCCAAAATCCAGAGAGATACCTTTATCGGAACAAGCAAAATGTACATTATACATGTGGCAAGCTTTGAAGGTCCACTGACTTCTTCATCAGGCAAAAAATCATACAGGAGAAAGAAAGGTGGTGGTGGGGGGTGGGCGATGCTGTTAGTCATAGCCCTGATCTCAAATGCAGTAGCTTTTTATCTTGCTGAAAGAATTTAAAGTTTATTTCCGAGACTGAATCTCCCAGTATGCACATGGCCAGGAGGAGGAGGAGGAGGAAGAGGAGGAGGGGCCACCTGCATGAACACCTTTCCGTAACATCTGAACTGAGGATAACAACTACAACATCTGGACCAAATGCAGGCCTACCACTAACACCCTCAATTTTTTGGCCTGATGAAAAAGCCAGTGGCGTTTTGAAAGCTTGCAACATGTATAATGTGCATTTTGATGGCCCAATAAAGATACCACTCTTTTGTGGATTTTGGATGATAGTGTATGTTCCAGAAAAGCAGTTATTGAACCGGACACACAATTGTTTGTATTTTCAGAATTTTAAAAAGTGTTACGCACATTTCCTCTTGAAAAACCGAGTTCCAACTGAACTCAATAGGAGTTGCATCTGAGTACACCTGAGACTGTGCTATCTGTGCTGTCTGCTGCTTTAATCTTTTGGGGTTTTTTGTTTCTAGTAGTTGAATTTTATTTAAAATTGTATCACTTGTAGTGCCCGGAATCATATACGGAAGCAAGCAAATATTTATTCCACCAACCAGGTACTTTATCATCCTGACATCAAAAGTTCAGATACTCTAATACAAAGATGAGATACTCTTTTTCTCTGTATGTAGAGAGATTTTGTAGCACCTTTGAGACTAAATGAAATAAAGAAGTTGGCAGCATGAGCATTCGTAGACTTCAGTCTACTTCCTCAGATGCACATAGGAAGTAGACTGTAGTCTATGAAAGCTTATGCTGGCAACTTCTTTCTTTCAATTAGTCTCAAAGATGCTACAAGATCTCTCTACATACTGATTCTACATACTAACACTGCTATATCTTTGAATCCTTTTCTCTGCTTCCTCACACAATAATTTTGTCTCTATTTCTTGCCTTACTCATCTTCACTTACCTTTTATCTAAAAACCTAAAACATCCAAGACTGGCAACTTGTACAGATTTTGCACCACCTTTGAGACTGTGAAAAAAGTTATAGCATAAGCTTTCATGGACTTGGTCTGCTTCCTCAGATGCAAGGAATGAACTGGTGCCCAGGAAGGACCTTTACAATCAGACCATGAATATCCATAGAAATGCCAAACTTGTGGATATGGTGATGAGCTGTGAAGTTAAATTTTAACTACAGTTGTTGAGGGGCAAAAGTAGGAGGAAAGATGTTGGCTAAGGCCAGTGTGGGTTGATGATTATATATTAAATGAGAAATTTGGAATTGCAAAGATGGAACGAGGAATCTATGTGAAGGAAGTAGACCAGGGCTGCCTCTGCACTGCAGAAATAATGCAGTTTGACATCACTGGAACTGCCATGGCTCAATGCTGCAGAATCCTGGAATTTTTAGTTTGTTGTGGCACCGGAGCCCTCTGACAGAGAAGGTTAGATGGCTTACACAACCACAGTTCCCAGAGTTCCATAATACTGAGCCATGGCAGTTAAAGTGGTGTCAAACTGGATTATTTCTACAGTGTGGATACAGTCCAAGTCTACAAAAGCTTACGCTACAACCTCTTTTGTGCAGTTAAGTCTCAAAGGTGGTCCCCAGGCCCATCTTTGTGCTCCCGAGGATGTGCCAAAAAGTTCTTGGAGCCCATTTTTTTAAAAGGGGCCCCACCCCACCCTACATCACCTTCAAATGTGGCAGAATTGCTTCTCTTATTCCCCATCCCCAGCTGAAAAAAGGGACAAAACCAAAAGCATTTCTTGATAGGTATCTTCAAGTCATTTATGGTGATCCTAAGGCAAACCTCTCATAGGGATTTTCTTGGCAAGATTTGTTTAGTGTATCTTTGCAGCTCTAAGGCTGAGAACGTGACTTTCCCAAGGTTCTTGGCTGAGCTGGGGATTCAAACCTTGGTCTCCAGAGTCGTACTCCAATGGTTACTACACCACACATTTCCAGTTCTAGGGAAATGTGCCTGTGCACCCTGCCAAAGTGAAAACCAGTCCCTTCCTCCTGGACAGTTGCCCACCCTCCTTATATAATTTCATCTCTTGGCCCATGGTTTGCCTTAGCTCCTCAGATTCCCTTCATGAAAATGCTCATTCAGGTATATTTTTCTGCAGTGAAGACAGACATAGCTTTTAACTGTCCCTTCACTCAGTGTCATTCCTTTCTCCTTTTACTCAGTGTTACTATAATTTCAGTAGACAGGTGTATAGAACAGAGGAATTTTGTGAAAGTGATCTAATTCCCAGAAAAGCTTTGACACTAAGTCTACAGTCCTAAATCCAGGATATAGTGATGGGGGAGAGGTACAACAGTTACTCCCTCAGTATAATATCTAGCTTATGTGAGATCCACCTAACACATACATTTACATCAGTGATCTCCTGAAGTCAATGATTAAACTTTCATTGTTTATGAGTATCTATCATGAAATTTTTTTAAACAGTTTTGTGAATATGTGAACCATCAGCTATATCCACTTCTTTTTAAAGTAATTTCTATCATTTTAAAAGAGTCTACCAGGAAACCTGTACTTGTAAACATTTATTTTTTTTTTCAAACTGAAGAAAGGCTTGCATCAGCACACATTGTACAGCCTTGCAAATTATACAGAAATTGAAGAAGGTGTCTCCTTTATATGTGCAATGAATCATTTGATGTCCAGTGATCCTCTACAAATGATGAAAAAAAACATTTAAACCACTTAAGAAGTTTCCAGCACTTATCAAATGCAATTACTCTTACAGTAAAAAAAAGAAAAGAAAAGAAAGAGAAACATATTGATGGGAACACAATTAAAGTGCAAACTTCTTGCCATTTAGGGAGTCACATTAAATTTCCTCACCATTTATTGAAAACCAATGGGCTCCAGTTAAAATTATCTTCAGTGTTCATTTTTTCCCTTGAAAGTAGGCTTTACTGGCAGTTATTAGTTCACTTCTCCTAAGTAAATCTAAAAAGGGAAGGATTGGAGAAGGTCTTCAGTAGCTATTGTTTGACTCTGTTACTTTTGGAAGAGAAAAGGGAAGAGAAATATGCTGCCTTCCTTGCCTTTTGCCCATTGGACTAGGAACACAGTGTAATTCCTTAGGAGTTCTTCTCTCTTTCCCTTTCAGTCCCTTAAACTGATAGAAGTGTGCTGGCTGTGTGCAAAGGGATTACAAAATAGAGGTTAAGAATATGAATATTCCTTATGAACAAAGGTTTGCTGTACAACAGAGCTTTGGATCTGATACAAGAATTCGGATATATAAAATGAAACTACTAGAAAAGGGGCATTTTTAACAGCATTCTTCAGAGAGTGCTGCCTGTCCGTTTTATATCACAGCAGTGTATTTGTTTTGAGCTGTTGATGATTTAACTGGTTGTGGGTGTGTTTTTTTTCTTTTTTCTTTTTCTGCATCTTCTGCCTGGATCACTGGGTTATTCTTCAAAGGCTTTACTGTTGTATGACGTCCAAAGAGTCTTTATGAAGACAACAAAAAACCCATAAACATCAAGCCAATCAAGTAGAGGAGATAAGGACATGGAAGTAATAAAGGCTGAATGTTCAATGGCATAGCTGTTACTGAGAACTAGCCCTTTCCAGAATGTGAAAGTCGTAGTGCTTCTTGCTTGTTCTCAGCCTAAACTTGTTCAGTGAGTTACTTTGTTTCTTCAATGCGTTTTGGGCTGCAGACATGGTTGGAAATGTCGCTAGAACCGTGTATGTAGATGCCAAGTCACTAGGCTTGGAAGGTTCAGCATTCACATTGTTATCTCCACTACCACAGTAATGATGGTGGTGTTGCTGTTGCACCTGTAGAGACTGGGGATCCCGTAGCCACCGAATCTTGGCACCAACTTTAAGAAGCTCCACAAATAACTTTTCTGCTTCTGCGCGAGTTATTCCTTCAGGCAATTCAGTAATTTCTAAGACTTTTCCTACAACTGAAAAAAATGCAGAATTAAATATACCTTATTGCAAAAGGTCTATTGCATGCAGGTAATTTTACTTGAGAGACTCATCTGCGTACTTTGCAATAAATGATTGGCTTTGTTCCTTGCCCTTCTACTTCTCCAATTCAATTATACCTCCTAGTTTGCAAGAAGGACAAGCCAACACCAATAACCAGTTAGCAGCCACTTTAAAAAAAATTGAATTAAGAACTTCAGTATACAGACATGACTTTAAAACAGTGTTTCTGCATTTTGAATAGCTAGAAATACAGTGGTCTATTAACTCTCAGCTTTCTACATAGCCTGAAGCTAAGGATACCAGGCAGTAAATGTAAGTGACTACAGTGGACCCTTGTTATACGCTGGGGTTTGGTTCCAGGATCCCCCGTGTATAACAAAATCCGTGTATGCTCAAGTCCCATTCAATACAATGACAAAGCAAAATGGTGTCCCTTATAAAAAATGGAAAATCAAGGTTTGCTATTTGAAATGTATACTTTTTTGAACATTTTCAAACCGTGTATGCTTGAATCCGTGTATAAAAATCTGTGTATAAGAAGGGCCGACTGTATTAGTTAACTCAAAAAGGCCAGCTCCTAATTGGCTATTCTATAAAAAAAATTAAATGAATTATGCATAACTTGTACAGACAAGATTTTCTAATGGAAGCCAAATTACTTGTCCTTTTTCATCATGGAAAAAAACCATGCAGTTTCCAATATAAACCTACACAAAACATCTCTCTACTGAAACAGCTCTGATGCCAGCCAAAATCTGATACTTCCAAACATACTTTGCACCCATGTTACGGAGGCAGCATGGCAGCAGGTTTTTTAAAAAACAAAGTCACAAAGGAAGCAGATGTACACAGGAGCCCTGGTGGGGCAGTGGTTAAATGCTTGTTCTGCAGTCACTCACTCAAAACCATAAGGTTGCGAGTTCAATACCAGCTAAGAGGGCTCAAGCTTGACTCAGGCTTGCATCTTTTCAAGGTCGCTAAAATGAGTACCCAGATTGTTGGGGGCAATTAGCTTACAGTTGTAAACCTCTTAGACAGTTAGTTCAGTATGAAGCGGTATATAAATGAAACTGTTTGCTTGTTTGAGTATTATCCAATGTCTGCTAAAGATAAACATATATTTGATTGATTTATTATTTGATAAATATTCCGCTTTTCTGCCAGCATGGGATTCAAGGCAATTTACAACATTTTAAAAACACAATACAATTTTAAGAAAACCTCTTAGTACAAAGGTTAAAACAAACTGAACTTCTGTTTAAAAACACTAGTTAAAACAGTATTAAAAAGACATTTAAAACATAATAAAATAGAAACATTACACCCCTTCCCCGATTAAAAGCTCTGTCTGCCACACATACTGCAAACCAAATGCTTGCTTAAATAAAAAGTCTTTACCTGCTGCAGGAAAGACAGCAGGGAGGGAGCCAACCAGATCTCTCAGACAAGGGAGTTCTACAACTTGCAAGCAACCATAAAGAAGGCTCTCTCCTGTGTCCTCACCAAATGTCCCTGTGATGATGGTAGAAACGAGAGAAAGCCTTCCCTGCACAGACTCATTTAGGCAGACAGGGCTTTTCAGAAAGTCTGGAGCCAAGACATATAAGAGTTTTAAAGGTCATAGCCAGCACCTTAAATTCTGCCCAAATTGGATTGGCAGCTAGTGGTGTTGTTTCAGTAAAGCAGGTTATATGCTGCCCCAGTCAGCAATCTGGCTGTACCATTTTGGCCTGCTGAAGTTTCTAAACAGGCTCCATATGAACCCTCATGTAAAGTGTGCTCCAGTAATTCAAATGGAATGCAATCAAGGCATATGTCATGTACATATGATAAAAATATTAAAGCATGTTTCTCTAATGTGATGGTGGGGACTCAGCAGCTGAAACATTTAACAGAGATGCTTGGAGGACATGTTGGGTTCCTTGGATAAGTATTCATATTCATATCTCCCATTATCTTTTGTTGCATCGTATTCTGTAGCCAGTCTCCAGACAACAGTTAGACCTACAAAAGTGTGGTAATATAGAAGAAAGCAATATATTCTCTCAGTACTTTAGGTGCATTGTGAAGAAATGCCACACAGTGAGTCACATACCTGGTTCTCCTGCACCAAGGTCTGCAGAGGCAGCCTTCTTGGCTGGTTTTCTTCCTCTGTTTCCATGTCTGCTTCCAGGTTGACACTACAGGGAGAATGTTCAGACACCATTATATTGTATTGTATTGTATTTCCAAGTGGCACACTGGGATGAATATATATATATATGCGCGCACAATCAAGGAGCAGAATTCTCCATTCTCAGCCCACAAGGGATGTTGTTTTCAAGGCATTTCCAACTTAAGGCAACCATAAGGCGAGCCTATTATGAGGTTTTCTGGGCAAGATTTGTTCAGAGGGGGTTTGTCATTGCCTTCCTCTGAGGCTGAGAGCATATGACTTGCCCAAGGTGACCCAGTGGGTTTCATAGCTGAGTTGGGAATCGAACCCTGGTCTTCAGAGTTATAGTCCAACACTCAAACCACTATTATTATTATTATTATTATTATTATTATTATTATTATTAACCTTCATTTATATAGCGCTGTAAAACTATGCCATGCTGGTTCTGGTCACAAGGGATGGAAGGTGTGAACTTACTCATCTGAATGGGGCAAATTTAAAATAGTACTCTACTGCTTCCTCTTCTTTAGCTGGTTCATTTGGGAATTGGAGTGGCATCATATTACTTGAATTAAGTAGTGCCATGTTTGTGTTGTTTTGCAAATAAATTCACTTAGAAGAAAGAATGTCAGTATATCACATTTCAAAGTAATGCATTCACTGCACTCCAATGGTCATGTAATCCTTTTGACATCCAAGTAGCAAGCACACTGGGATGAATACACACCAGTATCTTTGAGTTGCACTATGCGGTTTTTAGGTTTCAGAAACAAATTTGGATCTGCAGCATTAACTATATATATTTATGTGGCACCTCTCATTAATGCTTAGCTAAACAACAGTGTATAAATAAAGTGCCTAAACTGTATATAATGCCCCCTCACTTTTCCAGCGGAGCTAAAGTAATCTTAATTCTATTAATGGTTATGCTTTAACCGTAATCTGAAATGAAATCACCTCAAACCCCTGAGTACACATCTGAGTACAGTGGACTCTCCCCATCTGCAGGGTTTTGATTCTGAGGACCCCTGTGGAAGGCAAAAAACACAGATGGTTGATTCCCATGTTATTCAATGGCAGTGACTTGTGTGCGGACTTGTACACATGCTGCCAGTGAATAATATGGGGGTGTGATAACCTACAGACTATCAGAGCCACAGATTGCTAGTCTGCCTACATGCAAGGTCCACTGCACTATATATGTGTTAAAATCCTGTTACTTAAAGAATACTGCTACTGACACACAGCAAACAATTTCTCCATTAAAAAATCTGCCACTTTGTAATATAAGAAATTTATTTTCTATTTATAAAATAATTTATCTGATTTGTAAGTACAACAACAACAACAACAACAACAACAACAATAGCTTTATTTCTAGCCCGCCTTTCCAGAGATCAAGGCAGGTTACAAAGGTCGATTTTGCAATCCTCGTGGATTTTGCAATAAGACCCCATATTATGTGAGCTCGGATTTCAGTCATACGTGAAGACCTGCAGGTCCCTCGTTAGTCGCATTTGCACACTGTCCAGTCAACTTCTGGCCAAAGCATACCACAGAATAACACTGAAGGACCTAGAGATGAGTTCTTCAGTATGATTTTATAGTCAACGTCCAGTGGAAGCATATCACAGAACTGTGCTGAAAGACCTAGAAAATGCCTATAGAGAACACTTCATTGTTCATTTCAAGTAAGAAAAATAGTGTTCCAGATTATATGCGAAATTCATTAAGTGCAAAGAATTCTGGAACAAATCCTTTGCATAATATGAAGTCCTACTGTTAGTTATAAGATATCAGACTAATCTTCCTTATTATGAAGAGGAGAATTCCCTACCTGTGGACCTGCTACGTGTCCATGTAGCAGAGATGGAGGATTGTACTGCAGTGGCTGGCCCAATAAGGGATATCTGGCATCTCCTAAAGAGACAGAAAGAAGCTTAAATTCTTGTAAAAAAATTAATTCTCTCTCTCTTCAGCCTGTCAAGGAAAAAGTTAGTATCCTGTTAGTGACACATGTAGGCATCAGTTCAACTTATGGTGGTCCTCTGGACATCCTGGAAGAACATGATGTTGTGTGTCTAGCTAAAGTACCTAGCCAAACACTTCTCAGCCATCCCTTGCTCTCCACCAGTCACTACACAGGCATAAAGGGAATGTTTTGTAGTTCTGCCATGGCATAACTTCATGATACATCTTCTGATCTCAGGATCTTAGCCATAAAATTATTGTTAACCATAAAAAAACACTTTGGTTTTTGGCTTTTAACAAACATTTTTATTACATCTATACACATCCACATAATGCAAAACATCAATGCTAGTATTGGATACCACCAGAAACTGAAAGAGGGGCATATTGTTTAAAGTGTAAAAGTTATCAACAGTGCAACAAATGAAGGCTTAGACGCAAAGATGAATGGGAATGGGCATTGCCTAGTGTTCACAATTGCCCATATGCAGCAGTGTCCTATGTTCAAAAGGGCCTCCCCACCTCAAGGTCAGGAAGCAAGGGGACAGGCATGAAATTCCAATGATGGAAGTCTGAATCCAGATGAAAAGTTACTAGTCACTATTGGAAGAAAGTGTTAATCATTTTTATTCCATCAATACTGAAAATACGGAATTGAAAACATTCCCTTTACAACAGGTAAGCTAGGACTAAAAAACACAGCCTTGTTCTCATCAGATAGACAGCCATATTAACTTCATTTTAAAAAAGGAAAAAACACCTGCTAGCTTGGGATTTAAAAAATGGAAAGAAAACCCATGTTTACGTTCCCTTTTCATGAAATGGGGGAAGTGGAGACAACACATCAAAAAATGTCTTCCTTCTAATAGTGACCAGTAGCTTTTGATCTGGATTCAGGCCTCCATCGATAGAGTTTCACTCCCCTCCTCCCTCATCATTGCTCCCTGATTTTGATGTGGGGTGTGCCTTTCAATAGTTCCCTTGTCTTTTCCTATTAGAAGTCCTGCTGATTAAGTGAAAAGGAGTTACAGGGGAGATACAATAAGAGGTTTATGTTTGGGGAAGTAATGAATATGACAAATGGAATATACTACTGTAGTCTGCCCCTGAACCCCAAGAATAGGATGGCTAAATAAATAAAACTATAGCATTGACAAGAAAATTCACTGCATTTTATTAAGTACAGCACAAAGACACCAGAATGGTTTTCTAAAACTTCGAGTTATCTTAAAATTTCCTTCAAGCATAACCTAAGAATAATGTTAAGGCTGAGAGTTGTAAATATAGTTGTAAATATAGTATACTCTAAGAGGGGCTCAACAGACTGCCCTAAGGGGCGGCTCCATGCCGTCTCTCCTCCTCTGAAAGAGGCTGCATGGGCAATCCACCAAGCACAGTTTCAGTCAAGAAAGTTCCACTACTGCAGGGAATGATGGATTATAACCACAGCACTGTGTTCTGTGCAATTCTGAATTTCCTTCCTTATTCCAGTTTGTTTTATGGAAGTTTTGCACGTACTTCCACTGTAGCTCTCAGCTTTTAATAAATCTAACTGCATTAGTCTGAACATACTAACAAGAATCTGGTCAACCCCCAACCCCTATATAAAGCAATCTAGCAGTCTGCCTCCTATTCTATTTTATAAGCCTACAACTGGAGTTGGGAACCTATGGCCCTCCAAATTCTGATAAACTACCATTGCCATCATGCCTCACAACCAACCTAGCTGAAGGAGGTTTTAACTAGGCTCACGAGGGCCTAGTTGTAGCTCCTTTCCTTATGGTGATGCTACATGTAGTATCACCATAAGGGGAGGAGCTACAACGAAGCCCTCATGAGCCTGGCTAAAATGTCCTTCAGCTTGGCTGTGGTGAGATATGATGGAAATGGTACGTAGTTTATCAGAGCCTGGAGGGCCATAGGTTCCCCACCCCGGCCTACAAGAAATACAGAGAAAGTTTAGTATTCTGGTTTGACTGTGCACATTGTAAGGCAATTAAGTATTTCTATGCAACAGGATCAACGTTCAAATTTCTTCAAACCTGCACTACTAGCCTTCATTAGAATGTACACTTGTCCTTGCATATTCTCTGGAGTTAGGGGCACAGGACCCCTGTTAATGTGGAAAACGTGCAAATAACAAAAACACTATGTTTTTACCTGAGAAAACGCCTCTCTAGGAATCTCTAAGTCCTCCAGTACAACTCTGTGGTAAACATCTGCCAGACACTGACCACAGAATTGCGCTGGAGGAGTTGCAAGTGCCTAGTGTAATGTTCTCTAGGAATCTCTAGAGACTTTTAGTGCGACCTCTGGTTAAGGTTGACCACAGAGTTGTGCTGGAGGACCTTGATATTCCTAGAGAGAACATATTAATAAAATCTGTGAATAATCAGATTTGCAAAAGTCAAAGCCGCAAATATGGAGGGATGAGTGTAGTTTATATCAACTTCAAGAGAAGTCAAATAAGAAAATCAAAGATGAGGGGTGGGGTTAGCTTCCTTTCAGAAAGACATTAAAACTGATTCATAAACTGAAAATTTAATAAACTGGTCAGGCAATATAAACATCTATTTGTTTCTCAGTTAATGAGAGTTCTTACCTTGTCCAGGAATAAAAGGTCTAGAGAATGGGGGCACAAGAGGAAGAGGTGTTAACGTGGGACGGATATTCTTCATGTTTGACAGCTGAGCTGGTGCTGGAGACTGAGCTGGAGAGGTGGCAGGGCTACCTATTTGCGGACTATGTTGTAACTATAAAAGGAAGGAAGGAAAGAAAGAAAAGAAAATGGAAGAGGAGGGAGAAAGGGGGGGAGAGAGGGGGGAAGGAAGGAAGGAAGGAAGGAAGGAAGGAAGGAAGGAAGGAAGTTTACCAGAACAGGGAAAGGTTAGTCTTTTTAGCTGATTTGCAGGCCTTGTTTAGATCAGACTGTAAGTACAATATGCTCTTAATCTGTGTGGTATGAATTCCACATAGTCATGATTAATAATTTCTAGAGAGATTATTCTCTTTTACATAATAATGAGGCAAAGCTATCATAATTTCCATAACTGGCAACAACTGAGAAGCAGAAAAAGACACTTTGTTCCCTTTTTCTACAAGTAAAGTATAAGACAATTCCCCAACATTTTGATCTCTTGTAGACAGCCCACTTTCCTACTTGTCTCTTCTCCTGTAGTACAGACCTGGGGCTCCTTTCCTAAGCAAACCTCTCTTCAGGATGGGGGAATATTCCTCCTTTTAATAAATAAAAATGTAAAAACTTTGAAAATGAATGTTTTACCTGTGTACAGCTGTCCAAAGTGCCAAAATCCGTTGATTTTTGCCCTCTTTGATGGTCACAATAATATTTATTTTGTTTCCACTGGGGAGGGGAATGGGGTCGAGGCTGAGGATTGTTGGGGATATTGAGCTGCATCATCACCATCCCTCCACCTGGTGGTGGTGCTACTGCTGCAAAACAAGTTTAGGAAAGAATGCTGCTTAAATATCTTGTTTACCACTTCCCCAAGTTATCCTCCCAATGCAGTCACTTGCCCACCCACAGAAGTCTCCAAGGATGGGAACCCTGGCCAACGTGAGGACACCTGTTCGAAACAACTAGGACAAGGCTTTTTTAAATGTAGTCCCAAGAACTGGAACACCCAGCTCTGGGAAACCAAGGAGGCTCTCATATTATTGGCACTTAGACGGGAAGTTAAAACAATATAATTTCATTCTATCATTTGCTTTATTTTCTCTTGGTTTCCTCTTTGATATCATTTTGTTACTTCTGGCCTTGATTTTGCTACCTGGAAGCAATGGGGATGGGATCATGCTCAATGCCAGGGGTAGGCAACCTGTGGCCTGTGGGCCGGATGCGGCCCGGCAAGGCCTTGGGACTGGCCCCAGCCCGGTCCTGCCGCCGATTGCCGCCTTTGGCCTCTCGCATAAGGGTGTGGGGCCTTTGGCCTATCAGGAGGAGGCAGGCGGGGGGGCAAGCGGCGGGCAAGGGGGGCAATTGTCTATAGAAGCCTCCGAAACATGCATTTATATTAACATTTTTTAAAATCAGCAAATTTTTAGCGTGTCCTCCAATGTTTAATAAAAAGTGTCCTCCATTTGAAATTTTTGTCCTACATTCGTCCCGATTTATTTATTTTTAATTTTTTTAAAAATTTAAAAATTATTTATTTTTTGGCTTCGGCCCCCCAGTTGTCTGAGGGATAGCAACCCAGCCCCCGGCTCAAAAAGGTTGCCTACCCCTGCTCTATGCAAACAGATTTTCCATTTTGCAAATGGAAGGAATCCATCTGCCTGAAAAACAGGAAGTCTGGGGAAAACAGGAAGTCTGGCTCCAACTCTGTGAATTTGCAGTCTATTTATTTCAAATATTTGTATTTCATTTCGTTAAGCTAATCAAGCATCACATCAGTTAACTATGGGACAAAATGAAAGAGCCATAAGTAAATTCTGTGAGAATTCAGTAAATCCAGTTAACTTGCCTACCACTTAACATTTACTGAAGTCAGTAAATTCAGTCAGTAAATGTTAAGTGGTGCGCAAGTCTTTGCTTTAGTCTATGATGAACATGGACCATGTAATAATTATGTAAAGTAAATTTATAAACAGCAAATCCCATTTATGCGTTGCCCCCTACTAAACGTTTAGGTAAGGCAGATAGAAAGGAATTTCACCTCAACTCCTACAACCCACTTTTAAATATTTACTTTAAAGTGAGGGGGAAAAAACAGGAATATCATAATGGTCAAAAGGGTTGCCAACAAAATTCTTATCTATTGCACAGTGATACAAACTATTTTCTTGATGGGAGAAATTTTAGCTCATAGAAACATGTCTTCAAATTTCATATTAGTATAAATCAGAAATTTCAGGGTACACTATTAGGCTATATATATTTTTAATCTTACTTTCAAATTTTCATTGCAGGGTGTAAAGCTGAAAGCACATGCACTTATGTAACGACTGGTCCTGCCCATCTTTTCTTTTTTTGTGTGGAGCACACAGCTGTTTTGGGTTTGTTTTGTTTTTTTTAAATGACCTTAAGGCTACTAGAGAAAGGACTGTTGTGCAGACAGCTCACTCACTTCAACAAGAAGTATACAAGAGCCCTGTTGAAATGAAAGGGAATCATGCAGCTGCACTGTTTTGGGCTTTACACCCTGCAATTATGTTTGTCAGAGCTAATGGGTAGCAACAGTCCTATTTATCCTAATGCTAGGACTTACTGCCACTTTATACAGCAACAGGCACCATTTCTCATTATAGCAAAAATTTACTGTACAGAGTGCACATTCAGAGTAATGTCAAAGACAGGACAGCTTTCCTTCCACCCTGCTTTCCTGGCTCAGTTTTACATAGCTACAGGGTAAGACAAGATCAGGGACAGGGGACTTGCTTTACCAGTTTATATCAAAGATGTTTCCTGTCCTATTCGTCATCCTGTGCCCCCTCCCCTAATATCTCAAGACAGACACAGATTTTCACATGTGGTGTGAGAAGGGATAGAGGCTGCTCCAAGGAGAGATAGTCATCAAACACCCTCCTTCTCCAGCAAACCCCTACACCTCATAACTCAAGGGTCTGTGAGTGTTTTAGGGAAGATGCTATGAGGAAAGGAAACTTTCTTTGCATGAGCTTCCATATTAGTGTCCGGCTCTATGAATACTGTGTCTAAAGCCAATAAAGAGGACCATTTCACAAACTAATATGTAAACAGTGCTTTTGAAAAACATCAAAATGAAGCAAAAAAAGGTCCATTTGTCAAGATTATTTTTTCATACTTGCACACTGCTGTCCCTGGAGCTGTTGGGAGTTGCAGGGTGACGTTGTTCTGGGAAACTGTATCTGCTCTGATCCTGGAGGCTGTAGATATGCTACTGAAGAGCTGGAGAAGATGACAAGGGTGGCAGAAGGGGAAGGAAAGAAAAAGAAGTGTATTAAATGCAATTTATACATCACTGCCATCATGTTATAAATTCCTGACAGTTATTTGCTGTAACCAACCTCAATTTCAACAAAGCAACAAGAGAACAAAAAGGGAATTTATTCACTCCAGAATTCAGAACTAAGTAGCCAACAGTCCTGAGTCTGCAAACCAGATCAGGAAGTTGATGATAGGGTGACCTGGAGGTCTCATTCATAGGGTCGCCATGAGCTGAAATCAACTTGTCGTCAGTTATCAATGACAAGCCAAATCAATGCCCATTCATGGCAACATAATTTAAAGTGATACAGAAGTGGCAAGTTTCAGCCCTTCTTACCACTTGTAGAATGGAGAAACCTTCTTTGAACTGCAAGTTGATAGTACTATTTTAGCTTCTTAATGTTATCTACATTTTCGGTCATTTATTATTTTACAATTAATCAGAGATTTATATGTCCATGCTGCAGCAGAAATGAATGCTACTTACTATTTAAATTAATAAATTTAAAACAAAAGTAAAACATTTGCCTTAAGGGCAAAAAAAAAAAAAAAGTGACTCAAATGCCATTCTTCTTTCTCTAATCTTTCTGTGAATTATTCATGGAGTGACTTTGGGAAAGGTGACCATGCTTTGAAGATTGCCATTAATGCAACACATTACTGCAAATTGCTGACTTTAAAAAAATATAAAAGCAGCTTTCAAAGCAAGCCACACAAAGATCAAAGCATCCCTAAATATCAAAATGAAATGATACAAAGATAACCTGGAGGCAAAAAAATAAATAAATGTATGCACCAAGGTGACCTCAAATTCCACTTTATTCTATTTTGGCAGAATAACCAGAGTAGGCAGAAGACTGCTGCAGCACACTATGCTCCAGAAACCTTTCTCTCTTCCCTCTAACCTCAGAGATACCTGTGACATAGGCTTTTCAAACTTACATCTGAAAATCAATGCCATATATATGCTTTCGTAATATAATAACCACAGAATATCAGCATCACTTGAAACACTTTGGGTGGGATCCAGAAATTCTCCTCTGTAAATGGAATGGCTCAAGTAATCACATCCCATATTCCAGAAGGTTTTCTGACCCTCCAGACCCAGCTTTTTAATGAAGGACTGCAGTGGGAAGAGGAACTGGCAAGAACTGCTGCCCAACCTCCTTCTCCAGTGGCAGCTCAATTTCGCCAAAAGGAAGTAGTACAGATACAACCCATAATCTAAAATTCTTTTTTCTTGCCATGATGAAGTAATTCCAAGTTTCTTCATCCCTAACCAATCAGAACAATTCATCCTAATGCAAAAATCCACGGGATGAACTGCAGAAACCATCGCTGTGCTATATATTTCCTCTACAGACACCTTGATGAGAAGCACAGCACAGAGTGATTCCATGAACACAACAGCAAGCAGTAAGAAGATTAAAGAAACTAGAATTAAGCACTGAAAAGTATATTTCAAATTACAATTCTATCAAACCTTTGCTAGTATTAACTCCTTTTTAACACTATAGAATGTTTAGAGTGTAGATGTGAGTAGGTATGTATACAGCTCCACTTTTAGGGTCACTACTAGTTAGGGTCTTAGTACTCAGAATGAAATCAATGCATGAAGCATTCTATTAAGGCTAATTTACAAATTTGCACTGCTGATAATAACAGCTATATTTCTAATACTACTGTCTCTGTTCCTTGCATTTCTTAAATGCCTGAATAAGTCCAGCAGTAGCATTGGAAAGCTTGCTATCAGCACCCAAATCATGATTCACAATCTTCTTTGGGATAATGTAAAATACATTCTTAAAAATGAACTTGTTTTAATTTCACTTAATCATAATTTACAATTGCTACCTGATGCATTAATGAAACACTGTAATTAGGAATGTCCAAAAGACTGGTGTGTATGTATATATAGTCAATTTAATATGTTTTTTCTTCAAACAATCTTATTCTTAAATATGGTTGCTGTGTAATTTCTCCTCATAACATCAGCATAGGCTGCACTTTAAAAAACAAAACTACTGGTAATCTATCAATATTTCCATACTCATGCACAACCAGCTTATTAAAAACACATTTTTTACTTTTAAACATGGAATGTATTTATAATTGAGGAACAGAAATCAAAAGTAGCATACTCTAAATGGCAGTGGGAAAGTAGGAGAGCTGCCATGCATGAGAAATTAAAGCTAAAAAGAATATTTTGACAACAGCACTTGGGGTTCAGCATAAACAGTTCTCATGAACTAATACATTCAGATGTGTGTGTGGTTCTCTCCCCATTTAAGTGGATTGCAAATGTTCACTTGAACACAGAGTGTTACACAAGCTGGAACCGCCCACCTGCAGACTCAGACAGAAGAAATAGCCAGCTGAGGTAATTTGCTCACTTGATCTGGGACTGCAGCCAAGTTTCTCCTTCTAGGAAACCAGGAATGCATACAAACTTACAGCATTTGAGCTGTCAAAACTGCAATGGAAATGCACTTGTACAATGCAAATGTACAGCTTCTTATTCAGGGTAGAGCTCAAGGAATCCAGTTCTGTGAACTTCACAGCAAAAGCTGTCTGCATGCAGCCTGGCATGTGCAAATGTTTCAGACCTCCACCTCCATAAAGGCTTTGCTGCTCTTTTAAAGATTTTCCTTCTTTACTGATTATTTTCCTAACTCTTCTTTAAAAAAGGAGTCAGACAATTTAAGATGGTGGGGAAGAGGAGACAGACAGACAAGATTAGCACTCACAGTATTAATGTACATCTACCCAATGCAGAGCAAAGGCAGCTTTTTTGAAGGGGGGAGGGATGGGGCAAGGTGGGCTTCTCCCATGGAGGAGGTCATGGCAGGTCTTGCTTAAAGAGCTGTTATCCATCTGAGGCCAAAGTGAACATTATTCACAATTTTCAAAGAGTAAACATGTCCATATATCTGGCATACACACAGGGACGTAGCTAGGATTTTAGGAAGGGGGAGGTCCAGACTAAGTGCCACACCATTCATTTTTCTAATGGGGGGGGGGGGCCGGCCCCCAAAAACCCCCCCCCCCCCTTGGCTACGTCCCTGATACACAGCTTTTCTTAGAACTCTTATTCTTCGTACCACACCTCTGCTTCTTTTCTCTTTTATCTTAGACCTACAAATTCCTCATTCCTAAAGTAGAATGTCGCCACTCAGCCATGGAAACATGACCTTGGATAAGTCATGTATTCTCAGCCTCAGAAAATCCTGTGATAAGTTCACCTTAGGATCGTCATACATTGGAAACAACTTGAAGCAGCAGCATCAGAGTCACAAGTCTTACTAAAGAATCTAATATTTACAGATATAATTTAATAATTTAGCCATACAAAATTGTTTTCCTAAGCAAGTCTGGCCTTAACTCTTGGTGCATCATGAACAGTGATAGTCTTCAGCTCTGAAGATTGAAAGTACCAAATTCACAAGACAGCACTAGTAACTAATTAAGCCACATACACAATACAAGCAATCCACATGCAATGTGACCGGAACCCAAAATATTTATGTTCTTAAGTAGATGCTGCTTACCCTAGTAAGAATATGAGCTGTGAGTACTTAAACACTGATAGTGTAATAAAAGGCAAGCTAAAAAAAAGACTATTCTTGGTAATCCAATGAGAGAGCCTATATAATGGCGGGTTACAGACCGCCATGAAAGTACGTAGTCAGTTCGTATTAGGGTTAGGAAGGTGCAATGCTTCCGCACCCCCCAACCCTAGTACGGACTGAGTCCGTACAAAATGGTGGTGCCCCATCTACATGGGGGCTGCCATGACGACGTCACGACCGCGCCGCCTCTATACGGGGTGGCGCAAACGTGATGTTGTCGCTCCGCGCCAGGGCGCTTAGTGCACCCTTTGCGCGGAGCAGGAAGGAGCTCCGTTTCGGAGCTCCTTCCTGGTTTGCGCCGCTGGGCACAGCCTTCACACGGCTGCGCCCAGCAACACAAAGGAGAAAGGGGCCAAGCGGCCCCTTTCTCCTCCTCCCCGCCGCCGCGGGGTGTCCTTGGGGCTTGAAGTCCCAAGGACACCCCTTTCCAGGCTGTGGGGAAGCGGCAAAAGGCCGCTTCCCCACAGCCTGGAAAGCGGCGGATCAGGGCCTCAGCGGCTGCCGTTCTGACCACTGAGGCCCCAATACCCCGGGGAAAGGGGCAGGTACAGGCCGCCTCAAAGGGGCGGTCTGTAACGCGCCAATATCTATATAGAACTACTTGCTGGTTCAGCCTCACCCGATCTGTAGAGCAGGCTGGGGAGTCTGTGGATTCCCATTTGCTCAAGCCAGCCTGGCTGGTTGAAGGATGATGGAAATAGAATCAGGATAGCTGTGGAGAGTGAAACAACCACCTCTACCCTATCATCGACATTTAATTATTGGCAAACTAATGAGTACCAGAAGACTTATAATCTACATTAGCCAATTCTCCCCACACATTTAGGCATGTAAAGCTACTTATTTAAGTGTCACTGGAGTCTTGTGTTGGTGTATCATCATAAGGTATTTAGAATAGCTTTAGTATACTGTTTAATTTTGTGAAGTAGTTTTAGGATGAAATTGATAATGTTTTTATAGAATCATAGAGTTGGAAGAGACCACAAGGGGCATCCAGTCCAACCCCCTGCCATGCAGGAAATCTAAATCAGAGCATCACCGACAAATGGTCATCCAGCCTCTGCTTAAAGACCTCCAAGGAGGGAGACTCCACCACTCTCCGAGGGAGTTTGTTCCACTGTCAAACAGCCCTTACTGCCAGGAAGTTCCTCCTAATGTTGAGGTGGAATCTCTTTTCCTGTAGTTTGCATCCATTGCTCGAGGTCCTAGTCTCTGGAGCAGCAGAAAACAAGTTAGCTCCCTCCTCAATATAATATCCCTTTAAGTATTTAAACAGGGCTACAACATTTCTTAATTATTATGGCCTAAGGATATTTTCCTTTCAATGAAATGATGAACTCTTATGAAATCCAATTCTATATATACAGGAAAAAAAATCCACTTTCATCATTATGTGAAATCAGAAAAGGTTATTCAAGACTTTGAATGTGATGGTTCTTATTTATTTTTCTTGTATATTATGACTGCTTTCATTGAGGACAATCTTTGGTAAAGGAGCGGCATTTCATTAAAGTTGAACTCACCTTAAATTATTCTGCTGTCCAGACGGAATGACACTGTAGTAAACTGGCATTCCTGATGTGGGTAGTCCTTGGTTAGACTGATTGGGAATAACTACTGGCTGCTGATATGTCTGCTGGGACATTCCTTGGGAACCTTGAGCCATTGAAACCTAAGGATTAGAAGAACATTAAGAGTGCTAATCCCATTTCTTTAAAATATGACATGCATATTGTGACATCTTACCTTTCAAATAAAAAATCAAAGAAGCAAAGGGAAAGAGACACACTGATGTATAGAAGCTTAGTATTCACTGAGAATGGGAAACACTCTCATGTAGCATATGAAAATAATCCATTATCAAATAATTCTTTTCACACATTAAAGTCTTGAGGAAAAGGGTTTTCTTAATTATCTTATTGACAGTGTGACTATCTAGCTTCCTACGTGCAAGGAATTCATTCATATCAACCCAAACCTGCAATCTGGAGTTGTTTTCCCCTCCATCAGGGAAAATTAGGTTTGATCATCGCCCATAAGACTGCAGGGAGAATTCTCCAGGCCTCTGTTTTAAGGGCAGCATGATAAAGCCCATGTTTCTCCTTCCCTTCCTGAGATCAATATACTGACAACAGCTATTTACAAACCATCTCCCATGTTCTATGTATCAATGAGACTGTTTCAAAAGACTGTCACTTGCCAATATTCAAAATCAGGTGTTTCACTGGAAGAACAAGAGAAGCTCTTTTACAGTAACACAGGCGCGTTACAGACCACCCAGAAGGGGCAGTCTGCCGCCACCTTCATTTGCAGCACGGAGGAGCCCCAGCGTTCAAACCGTGAGGCCCTCCGCACTGCAAATAAGAAGCGCCAAAATGGCGCTTCTCTTTGCAGCGCGGATATGACGCCGCGAGGTGCCAATGGCGCATTTGCAGCGTCATATGAGTTGCTTGACGTGCAGACGCAGTGCGTCCTCTACATAAACATGGTGCCACCCGTGTGGAATGGGTGCCACCATTTTGTATGGACTCAGTCCATATTAGGGTTAGGGGCATCCGGAAGTGACGCCCCTTTCCAATCCTAAAATGGACCCAGTCCGTACTTTATGCCCACAGACTGTTTAGTCATGCCAGCTACAGGAATCTAATCCATACAGGAAGGACATCACATGTACTTTCCCTGTTCCTTACTTCTAGCAATAATGAGGAATGATAGCTTCTTCTAACATTTTAGAATAAACAAATGTTCATATGTTCAAAATCTAAGTTGGTAAAAGTGATTTTGTTTGTCTACCCTCGCAATCCCCTTCCAACCAATCATTCTATGGGTATGCAGTCCCTTAAAAGTTGATACATTTCTATTAACAATACTTCACTAGGCAGAACTTCAATGTTTAGTAAGATCAGCTGTATTTTCAACAGTTGCAATGATACAGAAATAGAGTATAGCTTACTTGATAAGATGGCACAGGAGGATATTGGACTAGTACACCTTGGATTTGGTTTCCAATATTGTTAGGTTGGCCACTGACTAGGTTTTGGTTTTGAGATTGCTGGACACCAACTAAACCCTGGTAGTTTTGCTGCTGGTTAGGCATAACTTGGTAACCTGTAAATTAAAAGAAACATTCAAAACTTGCTTTGATGTGTAATTGTGAAAGAAAATTTATAACTAAGTGTCCTTCAGATTGGCGGAAGGGGGAATTGAAAGGAGGTCAGGAGACCGTTTTTCCACCAAACCCTCATGCAGGCCCTATCTTCCCTCCACAGCAAATACCTGTTTTCCTTGTCCCTCACAAAATAGTGACCAAAGGTGACAATATTTGACTTCCCATCACCACTTTGAGAGGGACTGTGATGAAAACACGTATTTGAGGGTAGTGGAGGATCGGGCAAGGATGTTTTCACATGCTTGGAGGACTTACTATGTGGTTTTCCAGTCAAAAGTACCTGAAAATTGCACTAAAACCTTACAATGGGAGAATTGGGGACTTTGAAAGACTGAGAGGTACAAAAGTGGGTCAAGGGGCCACTTTTGTGGTCCATGGTCTGCACTTTTTCTACTGTAGCTTTAGAAGTTATAACTAAAGCATAGAAATAATTTTCTTTGGATTCATCTCACACTGCTTCTGTAAAGCCCTACTATGACATAGGCAGCGGAAATTGTATAGTATTTTGAAATATGCCAGTGGCCCTGCTTATTAGGTACTGGGCCTTTTAAAATGTCACAATAGTGACATTTTATATGAAGCCACAGGAAAGAGTTCCCATGCCATCTTATAACATATAAAGGGCACCACAGATACATAAGATAGTTTTAGCAAGACATTCAGGTTCCCCCAATTAATCACTTTAACTTGTACACAAAGCTATATCCATATGTCAGTAACATGCAATTGACAGTTGGTGTATCATTTTCATGAAAAAGGCATATTCTAAAGTTAATTACCATGCTGCACTCAATCTCCAATTTTTATATTGTAATTATGGCCTAAAATGTAAATGTCTATCAGCATTAAAATTGTAATGCTGTGAATTCATTAACTTACTCAATTCACACAAAACATATTTGCAGCCATTAGCATTTCAAAATGAAAAATGAAATTGAAAACACCAGTATACATTGTCTACCTCTGTATTAGTCTAGTTCATGTTCATCAAGGGTGTAACCAACTAAAATACATTGCACATCTTACTTCTGAAAATTAGCAATTGAGAAACATGTACGTATATATTTACCTGGTCATAGTTTTGGCTTCATGAGTTAGAACAGTCCTATGTATAAAAAGAATGTTTGCAGTAGGCATATTTTCCCCACACATAGTATTTTGCATTCAATAATGGGATGATAATCTGGTCATCAGAAGTCCCCCTCAACAGGGTTCAAGAGGCAGCAACTATGCCAAAATTCCCACTGCCCTTTCCTGGAGGCACTACCTATCAGCTGACAGATCATAATGTTATTAGATCATCTGACCAGGACACAACTGTACCAAATATCCTTCAAGCAGAGTGATGCAGTGGACAGGTTTATGAATGACAAGACCAAGCAGAAGATGAACAGGTGCTGATTGTATTTTCTTTTCATTTTGAGAATCTGGTCTTTGACCCCAGTGAAATAATACTGACAGCTGGCAAGAGTCAACACTGTTCTTCTGTTAAGTCAACCAAGTGAAGATTTGAGAGAAAACCGTTCTCTTTTTTCATGACAAGAGCTTTTTGAGACATTTAGTCTTCTGGCAGAGAACTCTGGTGCCACAAGAAACTACAGTTCCCAGAATTCCATAGCACTGAAACATGGCAGCTAAACTGGTGTCAAACTGAATTATTTCTGTAGTACAGTCTAGAAAATGTATTGCAACTAGCATACAAACACTCCAACTCATGGGGATGCTGGTGGGAGAGATTAATGCCCTATAATTAGAAGATTTTTAACAAGGAGCTTCTCGCTTCCATCCACAGCTGGCAGAATTCTCTATAAGCTAGACAAAAGTGCCAGAAATACATACAAATAAATCAAAGTCTTTTTCCTACAACCACCATCTCCTCTATTGTGAGAAGCAGAAAGCAGGTGAGAGAGGAATTAAAGTATTTTGAGGGTGGAAAGGATAAGCAAGAAAACATAGTGCAGCCCCCTCCTGCACCACTGGAGAAACACAATAGCAGGAAAATCTACATGTATTGTATTTGGCTTGTCACATCACTTTTAATGGCACAGGGTATTTTCCCAGTAAAAGATCCATTATTGTACAGGCATCTGTAATTCAGAAAAATACTGCAATAAACACTCATTGAGACCTAGAAGCCCACATATAAAACCTCAGTTTCTGTTCTGAAAGAGTACAGGTACACCTTCATCTTCTGAAAATCTATTCTGCACTCTCCACACACACCCTTTTTGGGTTTGTGTCCAAATTATTTTTTTCATTTTCCAGTTCCAATTACTCTCTTCTGTCTCCCAAGATACCAAATCAGTATCATAAAACACAGTCCTTCAAGAATCTCACTTTAAATGTTGCTCTACAATTTTTTTTATTTGCAAAAGCCTCTGTTACAATGCCTTCTCTGAAAATAGATGCAGGAGTCAAGTTGTATTTGTACCTGAAAACAGAAAAATGATGTCCACAACTTTCATACACCAATTTTCATTCTAAACCTGTGCCCTTCAAGTGGAGCATTTCAGTCTGTTGTATGTTACCCCTCACCACTGAAAACAGATATACAAATTCTTGAACACTGAATAGTAATCAGTTTTGTCTAATTCTATGGAATGGCTATGGAAGAGACAGCCATGCTACCTTATTTTCATGTGTTTACATTGCACATCTTGAAGTGTCAAATACAACCCTTAGATTCTTCCTAAAATGAAGAAGCCAATACATCTCTTCTTAGCTAACAATTATAGTTCTATTTTTCTCCATGCTTTACTACAGCACATTTATTTTGTCAAGAAAGTGTACGGAATCATATAGATTTCATGTAGTTCACTATGAAGCTGAAAATGAGAAGGCTGTATCTGTTTACTAGCAAAGGACATTAAGTATCAGGTTTTTAGGTACATGCAGATTCAAAAGCAGGAAGCAGACCAGTGGATGATAATGGTCAACCTCCTATCTTCCTAAAATAGATTACTGTTTATCTAAAACTTTCCCAACAGATTTCCCCCTACTTTTCAGGCAGTGAAGAGAATTCTAGTTTACATTTTTTGTATATTCCACTTATTATCAGTGAAATGCGTACCATTTGAAAAAATGAATGTCTGCAAGAGTTATGGCTATTCCTACAAAACCTGGCAGGGGAGCATAACACCTCAGTTCTATAAAGCAGAGTCCCTATTACCTTTTTCTTGTTGTCGTTGTTGCATGCCTTCAAGTTGTTTCCAACCAATGGCAATGTCAACCCTATCATGAGGTTATCTTGGCAAGATTTGTTCAGAGGGGGAGCCTTTGCCTTCCTTTGAGGCTCTGTGTGGTTATATATATGTACCAAGGAAATAAAACATTTAATATATTTAATATATTTAATATATTTATAAAGGCAAAATCTGTTATAATCTGAAGGTAATGACGTTACTTCCTAGTTAAGTGTGCTCAGACCTGCAGCTAAACACATATAAAAATCTATTATAAAATGAAGTAAAAATGAGTGTAGAGATTTGCTTGAGTAAACACTGTTGCAAGCTTAGCACAATTTAGCAGATACCTCTCACCAAACAATTTTTTAGAAAAAAAAATATACTGAACTTTTGAACATGTAACATACTTCCTTCTCAACTGCCCTGCAGATATTTGCAAATAAAAAGACAGATGCTCGGATACATTAGTCCAACCCACAAACTATGCAGCCTAAAATGCAGGCCACTGCTGTACCAAACAACTTTAGAACCCCTGCTACTGTATATGAATGGAATTTACAAAGCGCTGCAATTTCAAATTTATCATTTCTCCAGGACTGCAGAGTAGCAGTGAAAATTATTCCATGTCTTCTGGCATTCTCACACAAACAAAGCAAAAAATCAATTTCCCATGCTGAGAGGAACTAGGACAATATAAATTGACTGCTAACGTGCTGCCCCACAGGGTTCCAAAGCACTTTTCTATTTTTAGCCACCTTACTCCATCCAAGCATACCAAGTAGCATGAAAGAAACACAGCACTCAGCAGAAAAAGGAGGGAAAGAAGCAGCAGCACCTGCTGAAACAGATGGTTTTTATTTTACAGCACTGGTACTGAAGTGTAGTCAAAAACTTGTGCTTCTCAACACCCAGGGACTGCAAGGAAGTAATTCTGCCATGTCATCATTCTTAAATCAAGGAACTGCTATGGCATCATGCTCCACATCTCATTCATAAATCAGTTAGAAAGGGACATTGCTTTCACAAACAAAATGAAAATCTCAAGCATGACAAGGTTAAAGACAAAACAGAAGACGCACAAAATAGACAACAAAAGGCAAAAAGCCTGTTTTTAGGTGTTTCTGGCCACCTTCTGTTTCTGAATATCACTTTCCTGATATTCTTTGTGCCACCTATTAAAGGACAGACATTGTTGGGGTTTTTTAAAGGGGCGAACAGCATATACTCAGAGAGCAACAATCCAAGACAGACACACCTGAAACCCCTTAAAAAAAGAAGCCAAGAAGCAGCTGAAAAAGAGACCGGTTCACTGTGAGAAATGTAACCCTCTCAGACAGTGTTACGGCCCCGAATCCAACAGCTCATGAATAAAGCCAACCTAGTCTATATAATATTACACATAAATGTTTTACATAAGGCCTGATTAATCACAAACACACAGAAAACCACACTTGTGTATATATACTGTGGACAGTAATTTTAATAATCCTTTAAGTTAGAAAATGTTTAAAAGTTGCTAAGTAAAACTCACAGATCATTGTTCATCTCTATGTACAACATCTAGCTTTTAGATCTGTTTATACTTGATTTTTTTTTCCTGTTTCACAGTTGGGTACTCAAAGCCAATGCACATGTGCTTATTTTGTATTTGCAACTATTGATTCAAACTGCTAGACATTTCTCCAGTCCTTTCATTACACATCCTGAAATCAGAACATGGCCTTGACATGTGTCCAACTTTAAAGAAAAATTCAAACTTGACTTGTTTTCCAAGCGTGAGCAATTGGGCTTCACTTGTTCCCCGAGTATTGGCAGTTCCAGAAGCTACCAAATTGGTGCATAAAACAAAAAATATTAGCAAAAACAAGCACTAAATTCTTTCTTTACGCTCTCCAGAAATTAATCTCCTCTAGTTCTCTGATAAAGTCGTATGCAATAATTTCTGCCACAGGACACTAACAAATAAGGCAGAAGGAAAGACTTATTAAAGTGGTAAAGATTTAGGGTGGTATTCCAAACTATATGCAATTAGTTATGTAATTGCAGGCGAGTTTTTGTTTGTATTTCATCAATGCAGTCCCTAATACACTGCATGACAAAACATACTGAAATCAAGACAGGGACTAAAATACAGTATACAATATGGTTAGCTACGGCGCGCACACAAATCTCTGCGAGTGCCTAAAGACACCTATGAACATAAAATCCTGAGTCAATAAAAAGTGTGCAGACTTTCAATTCATGAGAAGCCAGAAGTCTTTAGAATTCCTGCTTGGAATAAGGCAAGCAGTGTGATAGCACATGTTGTCCGACTGTTGAGGATGCAAAAGAGAGCAGCTTAACAAAAAGTAAGTGGAAGGAACACAGTCAATTGAGAATAACACTGGACACTTAATAATTAGCCTATTTTTTACTCTTAATTGCTGTTAATTGCCATCAAGTCGACTTTGACCTTTGGTGAACCTATAAACAAGAGGCTTCTTAATCATCCTATCATCAACAGCCCTGCTCAGGTCTTGCAGATTCAGGTCCGTCTCCTCCTTGACTGAGTATGTCCACCTATCAAGTATTATTGGCTTTTCTAGAGAGTCATGTCTTCTCATGATGTAGCCAAAGTACGACAGTCTCAGTTTAGTTATCTTGGGGCCCTGGACAGATGGGCCCTTTGCGGCAGAACGACAATGTGCTAGGGTTGCCTCGGGGCGGCGCATGCACACACCCCGCAACCCTAGAACGTCACCATAATGCCATAGCTGTGCGGCACTGTCCAGACAGTGCACACAGCTATGACGTCACTGCTGCACGCCATGCAGACCCGTGCAGCAACGACATGCTCGTGCTACCACCAGCAGTTTGTGGCAGTGCCGAAAGGAGCCGCTTTTCAGTGCTCCCTTGTTTTTCGCGCAACCACACCGTGCAAATTGGTTGCTGTGGTGTGGCTACGCGGAAAAGAGGCGGCTCCTGGCCGCCTTTTTCTGGTGGTCTGTACCCCGCCCTGGCTTCTAGGGGAGAGTTCAGACTTGATTTGCTCCAGGATTCATTCTTTTGTTTCTTTAACCATCCACGGTATCCATAAAACTCTTCTCCAGCACCACATTTTAAATGAGTTTATTCACTTCCTATAAGCTTTCTTGACTGTCCAAATTTCACAACCATACATAAAAACTGGAAATATGTTGGCATTTAGCATTCTAAACATCAGTATTCAATGATATACCTTACATTTGTCTACTTCCTTTATAGCTGCCCTTCCAAGTCCTAGTCTCCTTCTGATTTCTTGACTGCAGTCTTCATTCTGATTAATGACTGAGCCAAGGTATAGAAAATCTTGAACTGTTTCAATGTCTTTGTAATCTACTTTAATGTTATGTGATCATTATTTTTGTTTTCTTAATGTTCAACTGTAAGCCTACCTTTGCACTTCCTTCATTGACTTTTTTTCAGTAATTGTTTCAAGTCTTTGTTACTTTCTGTTAGTACATGGAGTCATCTCCATATCTTAAATGGTTGATGTTCCTTCCTCCAATTTTTACACCTCCTTCCTCCAAATCCTACTTTACGTATGGTATGTTCAGTACACAAGTTAGACAGAGAGATAACATGCTGCTTTACCTGAACCCTTTGCCAAATTTAAACCATTATATTTGTCTGTATTCTGTCCTGAGGATAGTGTCTTGTCCCGAGTATAGATTAGCATCAGGACAATGAAATATTGGGGGATACCAATTTCTTTAAAAGTGAATCGTAGTTTTTCATGATCTACACAATCAAAGACTTTGCTATAATCTAGCAAGCACGGACTGATTATTTCTTGAAATTATTTGGTGCACTCCATTATCCAACATATGTTTGCAATATGATCACTACTGCCTCCTCCTTTCCTGAACCCAGCTTGACACCTGGCATTTCTTATTTCATATATGGTAAAAGTCTTTGTTATAGAATTATGAGCATCACTTTGCATGGGAAATTAATGTAATGTTCCTGTGGTTACTGCAATCCCTGGTGTCCCATTTTTTAGGGACTAGAATTATTTTGAGTGTTTCAAATCTGCGGCCATTGCTTTGTTCTTTGTATTTGTTGATAGATTTTAGTTAGAACTTCATAGCCTAAAGCAGCTCTATCAGTATGCCATCTGTTCCTTGATTGCCATCGGCCTCAGAGGGAGCATCAACAGACCCAGCAACATCGAGGACTGCCTGAAGAAGAGGCCCCTCCCTCTTCAACTGTCATCTCGGCCTCAGAGGGAGCCATAGGCAGACCCAGCAACATCGGGGACTGCCTGAAGGAAGAGGCCCCTCCCTCTTCAACTGTCATCTCGGCCTCAGAGGGAGCCCTCAGGCAGACCCAGCAACATCGGGGACTGCCTGAAGGAAGAGGCCCCTCCCTCTTCAACTGTCATCTCGGCCTCAGAGGGAGCCCTCAGGCAGACCCAGCAACATCGGGGACTGCCTGAAGGAAGAGGCCCCTCCCTCTTCAACTGTCATCTCGGCTCAGAGGGAGCCATCGCAGACCCAGCAACATCGAGGACTGCCTGAAGGAAGAGGCCCCTCCCTCTTCAACTGTCATCTCGGCCTCAGAGGGAGCCCTCAGGCAGACCAGCAACATCGGGGACTGCCTGAAGGAAGAGCCCTCCCTCTTAACTGTCATCTCGGCCTCAGAGGGAGCCCTCAGGCAGACCCAGCAACATCGGGGACTGCCTGAAGGAAGAGGCCCCTCCCTCTTCAACTGTATCTCGGCCTCAGAGGGAGCCCTCAGGCAGACCCAGCAACATCGGGGACTGCCTGAAGGAAGAGGCCCCTCCTCTTCAACTGTCATCTCGGCCTCAGAGGGAGCCATCAGGCAGACCCAGCAACATCGGGGACTGCCTGAAGGAAGAGGCCCCTCCCTCTTCAACTGTCATCTCGGCCTCAGAGGAGCCCTCAGGCAGACCAGCAACAATCGGGGGACTACCTGAAGGAAGAGGCCCCTCCCTCTTCACACTGTCATCTCGGCCTCAGAGGGAGCCACAGGAGACACACAAACATCGGGGACTGCCTGAGAGGACTACTTCTGCCGCTGCCCCCCCCCCTGTCACCTGGGAAGAAGCTCCCCAAAAACTGCGGAGGACTGTCTTGCCGCCTGTGGTGGCTTTTTACCAGGGGGGGAGGGGTCAGTGAGAGAGGGGTGTTTTTATGTATTCTTAATTGTTTTATTGATATTTGCTGTGAACCGCCTGATCTATGGGGTATAAAAATAATAAATTTATTATTATTATTATTTATTTCTCCCAAATACTCTGAGTGCAGCTTCCATGACATTTTTTAAATTATAGGTTCATCTTCAAATGGTTGTTCCTTGAATGAATCTATCATCCTTTCATCTCTTTTATATACAGGTCTTCAGTGTATTGTTTCCATCATTTTTTTTATTTCTACTTCGTCATGTAATGTGTTCCTTTGCTTGGTCACAGAGCATCCCCACTCTTGGCTTAAATTTCCTTTGTTTTCTCAAATCTTATGGATGAGGTCTCTTGTCCTTCCTTTTTAGTCATCATCTGCTATTTTTTCTGAATTGATTATTATAGTAGTTCTCCTTGCCCCTGCACACAAGCCATTGAATAGTTGCTTTCAGGATTCTGACTATTTCTGTCACCATTTACTTTTGCTTGTCTGTTCTTAACTGCTTGAAGAGTTTCATCTGTCATCCATGAGGCCTTTTCTTTTTGGCTGCAGATAATATCTTTTAGTATTCCTCCCTGATAATGTCCCTGGCAACTAGGCATATTAATGCAATTCATACACACACACATTGGTTCTTCATTTTCCCAGGAATCCATTTTGGATTCCCCCCCGCCGCGAAAACAGAGGCTTGTGCGTATTCGAGCCTCATAGGTTTGAATGGGTCATGGCCCAGGCGCACGCACCATTAGAAATAGCAGAGGTCGCCCCTCCACAGATAGTCAAGGTTGCGGATCTGAGACCTGCGAGTTAGGAGGGGTAACTATGTTTGTGTGTTATATGTATGTGTGTGTGTGTGTGTGTGTATACATACACACATACACACATATACACAGACATATAAAATTGTCCTGCACCAGACTAACAAGTTGTAGTTGTGGTGCCATGCAGTTATCTCTCAGACGCACTCCTCCACTATTGCTGCTGTCCAGTAGCTGTCTTGCACATTTAGTCTGACTCCTCAGCAAAAGCCTGTCTGACATGGGAGACACCACTAGCAAAAGTGCTGCCATCGGTAAAGCCTCTTGCCTCACAGGAGCAGGCAATCCTACCAGTGTGGAAAGATAGTGCCACAGCCTTTTCTGTGTTTCCTTTAATGAGGAGGCTCTCTACCTCTCTCCATAATCAGGCATACAGTGGTACCCCGGGTTACGAATTTAATTCGTTCCGCGGCGCCGTTCGTAACCCGAAAGATTTCGCAACCCGAAAAAGCCATAGCCGCTAGCGCTGGAAAGCCGCGATTTCGTGCGAAAAAGCGCCGAAAAGCACCAAAAATTTTTTCGTAAGCCGAAAAAAAAAAAACGTAACCCGGAACAGTTTTTTCCTATCTAATTTTTTCGTATCCCGGAAATTTCGTAACACGGTCATTTCGTATCCCGGGGTACCACTGTATTTGGAATATTTCTGTTCTATGGTCCATGTTGATCTTTTGAGCAACAGCAACATGTGATCTTCATCCTCATATCTGTCTGACATGGGAGACTCCACTAGCAGCACTGCTACTATCAGCATAGCCTCTCATCTCATAGAACACAATTTCACAATTGTGGAAACAATCCAACTTTTCCATGTGAACCGATGTGGGGGAGGGGGATGTTTGACCCCAAACCCACAACTATATCCAAGAACAAACTCACTTCTAGAAATTACCTTGTACTCCAGCCCAAATTTCATGCTACCCATTAATAATTTATCTGTCTAGGTAAATAAAACATGCTCACTGAGAGCACAAATGTTTCCGTCAGCATAACCATCACCAGCAATTCCTAGAAGGCATTTCTAAGAGACCTGAGGTACAGCTAAGTTCCAAAACTGAAATAAAAACACAGGAGTCCAACTTTGAGGACATTAAGTTTAGTATGGACTATAAATTCAAGCCGCCTAAATTCACTGTGTGAAAGTAAAATGTGCTTCACTTTCTGTTAATAATTAATGCACCCACAGAAACTAAACCATGTCAGAATATGTACCTTCAGAGCAGAAGAAACAAATCTCTAAAATATGGGTATTATTGTATTAAACTACTAGCTGTGACTAAACATGATTCAAATAAAGGAAAACAAACATACAGGGGGAAAAACCCTTGAAGAATCAAAAACTTAGTTTTGTGTTATTTTTCAGAAGACAACTTCCAGTCACAAGAAATACCACAAAAACTAAAAGGAATTAAAAACATACTTTATATGAATCACTAGGGATCAGAAATACTTAGCTCATGGCAGAATGCTTAAATTACAGTATAACAGTGTACATATGAGATTTGAATATGTTTAAGACCTTTGATGTGAACATCAATTTGACTTCTCATTAGAAATTCTTTACATTACTAAATATGCAGAAAGACTACCCATTTTTTGCTAACTAAATAGTACTTTCTTTTTGCCTTGACACTTAGGATTTATCATTTTGAATATACTTAAAAGAATGCATTCCCACCAGATGGTGGTATTAATACTGCAAAGCCAAAATATATGGCTTTCTTCATTACTGACTTTACAAGTTTTTGTTTTCACAGTACTTCTTCTGAACTGCCCAGGCTCCTGAAACATCTAGAAGTGCATTAGTGGGAAAGGGAACACCACAAACCTGTCTGTTGTGCAGGTTGTGGCAGTGGCTGGTTTTGCTGTGTGTTGTAGTGAACCGAAGTAACTGGCCGAAACTGTTGATTGGAGTGTGGATACTGGCCTGGAGCACAGTAACAAGCTGGCATCTAAAAAAGGAGGGAAACATAGGAAGTTCTTTTATATGCTTTGAAAGTAGATGTGTCTTACAATATTCAATGAGGGCAAGTCAAACTCACATTAAAAAGGCAAATGTAACAAAAACGGAAGGATCATTAAAATACTTAAGATAATTCTTTCTCTCTGAATTTTTAAAAGCATGCACTAATTGTATCTGGCTATATATTCATCACAAAAGGAAAGATAACACCCCAGTTCCATGCTTAGTTTATTAGTGATGAAAAGCACTCAGAACATGTTTTAAATTAAATTATGTTTTCACCCAGTGTTTGTTTCAACAGAACAACTTAGGGGCAAAAGAGACCATTCTGTAGGGGTGGTTTCAAGCCACCCTCACAAAGCCGGACTGGGGCTGCAGCAACCGCTTGCTGTGGTCCCAATTCACCTTTTTGCCAGTTGAAAAAGAGCAGCAAACAGACGCTCCTTTTTGTGCTGGCAAAATGCTGGCTATTCCCTCCTGGCACTCTTAAAGTGCTCTGGTGGCATGTGGTGTGTAAATGCTGTGCCGCCGGCCGCCAAGAAGCCAGCCCATGTGTGGGCAGCTGCCCACCTTGAAGCAGGCTTCCAGACATCTTGGGGGCGTGTGTTATCTGTACACAATGCCCCCAAGACACCCAGACGCCAGCTTTTTATGCCAGTCTGTTTCGCCCCTTAGTTATTTTAAATCGTTCTTTACAGTTGTAAGTGATCGTTTTTAGCTGTATTTTCTTTTAATTCATGTTGTGATCACCATCCATTCTACACGAGGAGAAAGTGGGAATGGAAAATAACCAACCAATGAGTAATCAATTAATGCAGGCAAAGCTTTAATGCAATCCTGAACAATAACAGCTGATGAATTTGTTTTCATGCTTTAAATACCACCATTAAATTAAATTCAGACCAAAATGCTGCAAGTAAATAAAACATAGTAACGAAATATCAATAAGTTATTATGTAACTGTTTCAACATGTGCACAATCATTTTAATAGTAGGAGTCTGCATACCCCTGAATATGTATCAACTTCTAATCCTTCTAGAATTTGGCAAAAAGGGTAATACTTATGCTGGCGAAACGTCAGAAAGAAACTCTGCTAGAACATGGCCACATAGCCTGAAAAACCCACAAAAAACTAGGTAATACTTATTCATAACAAGAATACAGACTCCCCTCTTGTTTATTTTGTAATTGAAACATAAAGATAGATTACTACTTCTATTTGTCAACAGTCAACCAACAAAGCATAGGAGGAGGAAGGAATCCTACAAAAAGTGAAACTTGTAAATGCAAGTTTAATCAACAGGTAGAATCAATGACTTCTCAACAATTTAACAGATTTAACAATACTGTATTCAAAAGATCTCTCTACCTGTGGCATTGGTTGCTGCATATATCCCTGTTGCTGAAGAACTTGCTGGTTAACAGGGTGGCTGGATGCACTGTAATTAGGAGCAGAAACAGGCTGCCCAGGTGGAGGTGGAGGTGGCGGTGGAGCAGGAGGTGGAGCAGTTGCTATGATAAAACCAGATTGCTGTGGAGGTTGAAGGACAACCGTGGACTGGAACATGGTGGCATGAGGATCAGCAGCTTCCCCAGATGGCTGTCGGGAGAGACTCATATGGCTAAATTGGGATCCTAGGTTGTCTTGCTGAAATAAGTAAAACAATAACATTATTCCTCTTTTGAAGGCATATGAGAAAGAACAGCTGCTTGCTATAAAAAAAAAAAACACCTCACATTAAACATAAAATGGTGAACTATACAGTGGACCCTTGTTATACGCTGGGGTTTGGTTCCAAGAGCCCCTGTGGATAACAAAATCCATGTATGCTCAAGTCCCAGTAAATATAATGACACAGCAAAATGGCGTCCCTTATAAAAAATGGAAAATCAATGTTTGATATTTGAAATTTATACTGTTTTTGAACATTTTCAAACCGTGGATGCTTCAATCCATGCATAAAAAATCCATGTATAAGAAGGGCCGACAGTATTCTTATCCTGTTGTGTCAGATTAGCAATAAAAACATAGTAAAAATTAAGGCAATTTGTAGGGAATGGAATTAAAGAAGTTTGTAATTTTAAATTGCACTAAGAAATGTGAAATATATTGAATGATTTTAAAATGTCTATCTTTAAAAAAACCCTGTGTCAGTTGAACCTAGTAATACATTCTGATTATTAAATCAGAACTTTCTGACTAGTAATACTTTCTGGATGCACTGTAATAGAATCAGAGTTGGAAGAGACCACAAGGGCCATCCAGTCCAACCCCCTGCCACGCAGGAACTCAATATCAAAGCATTCCTGACAGATGGCCATCCAGCCTCTGTTTAAAAACCTCCAAGGAAGGAGACTCCACCACTCTCCAAGGGAGTGTGTTCCACTCTCAAACAGTTCTCACTGGCAGGAAGTTCCTTCTAATGTTTAGGTGGAATTTCTTTTCCTGCAGTTTACATCCACTGCTCCGTGTTCTAGTTTCTGGAACAGCAGAAAACAAGCTTGCTCCATCCTCAATATGACACCCCTTCAAACACCCCTTCTTGATAGGCATGGGCCTGCTACAAACTGCCAAAATAAAGCTGCTTCGGGTCTCTTTGGAGATATGCTATTTAAATGATGCATGGGTCCTAAGAATCCGGAAGCTGTACCAAAGCTGCACTCCAGTGCTTAGGAATGGAGTTTGGCTTTGGCGCGACCTCCGGACTCTTAGGACCCATGCATCATTTAAATAGCATACCTCCAAAGAGACCCGAAGCAGCTTTATTGTGGCAGTCTGTAACAGGCCATGGTTTCCAGACTCTTCACCATTTTTAACACCCTCCTTTGAACATGCTCCAGCTTCTCAACATCCTTTTTGAACTATGGTGCCCAGAACTGGACACAGTATGCCAGGTGAAGCCTAACCAAAGCAGAATAGAGTGGCACTATGACTTCCTTTGATCTAAATACTATACAGTAAAGTCTTGATTATCCAACCTTTGGTTATCTGACGTACCATGCTTTTTCGTGAGCGCGCATGGCATAGAATGTCGGATAATGGCCGGCTTCATTTTCCTCAGCCAGAAGGGAGTGCGCGCACTCCCCGCAGGCTGAAGAAAACCAAGCCGGGAAGGGGAGGACTGGGCTCAGTCCTCCCCTTCCCGGCTTGGTCTTCTTCAGCCTGAGGGGAGTGCACACACTCCCTTCTGGCTGAGGAGATTCAAGCCGAGGAGGCGAGAGCTGGGCTCAGTCCTACCTTTCCCGGCTTCTTTCTCCTCAGCCTTCGGGGAATGCGCGCAAACCCTGCGGGCTGAGGCGATCCAAGCTGAGGAGGCAAAAGCTGGGCCCAGTCCTCCCCTTCCCGGCTTGGTTCTCCTCAGCCTGCGGGGAGTGTGTGCACTCCCCGCGGGCTGAGATCCAAGCTGCAGAGGGAAGGAGGAAGGGAGGAGGGGAAGGGAGGCGAGGGATTTTTGTCCTCAATGGTGGTGCACGTGCGCAAGCGCCGCCATTGGGGATAATCTGGATTATCCGACATATTCGGTTATCCGACTATCAGCCAGCCCGTTTATGTCGGATAATCAAGACTCTACTGTACTTCTGTTGATGCAGCCTAGAATCATATTGGTCTTTTCAGCTGCCGCATCACACTGTTGACTCATGTTCAACCTGTGGTCTATTAGGACTCCTAGATCCCTTTCATATGTAGACCCATTCAGCCAGGTGTCCCCTGTCCTATATCTATGCATATTTATTTATTTATTTATTTATGTCCAAAGTGCAGTACCTTCGTGTTGAATTTCATTTTGTTAGCTTTGGACGAGCTTTCTAATCAATTAAAGTCATTTTGAATTTTGATCCTGTCCTCTGAGGTATTAGCTAATCCTCCTAATTTGGTGTCATCTGCAAATTTGATAAGCATGCCCCCAATTCTGTCATCCAAGTCATTGATAAAGATGTTGAATAGCACTGGGCCCAGGACAGAACCCTGTGGCACTCCACTGGTCACTAATCTCCAGTATTATGAGGATCCATTGCTAAGCACCCTTCCAGTTCGGTTGGTCAACCAGTTACTAATCCACCTCACAGTTGTATTGTCTAGCCCACATTTTACTATCTTCTTTGCAAGAGTATTATGTGAGACTCTTACTGAAATCAAGAAATGCTATGTCTGTTGCATTCCCTTCATCTACCAAGCCGATAATTTTATACAAAAAAAAAGAGAGATCAGATTAGTCTAGCATTACTTAATATAATAATAATATGTTTTATTTTTATACCGCTTTTCCGAGGTGATCAAAGCGGTTCTCAGGAACCCATGCTGACTTTTAGTGATTATGGCATCCTCTTCTAAATATTCACAGACTCTCTGTTTAATGAGCTGTTCTAGAATCTTTTCTGGTATTGATGTCAGATCAACTGGACCTTTTTTGAAGATGAGGACCCAGTCGGCTGGGACTTCTGTTCTCCAGGGGTTCTCAAAGATTATTGCTAGTGGCTCTGAGATTACATTTGCCAGTTCTTTTAATATCCTTGGATGTAGTTCATCTGGTCCTGGAGACTTAAATTCACTTAACAAGGTATTCCTGTACTACCTCTGTGCTGCATTGTCAGGACCATGTGGCACACTTGGCCTGGAAATGTCATGGATGTGGCCACTAGATGGAACTGGAGCAGACGTTACTACAGTTCATAGTTTTTTTGTGGGTTTTTCGGGCTATGTGGCCATGTTCTAGCAGTTTCTTTCTGATGTTTCAACAGCATCTGTTTCTGGCGAAACGTCAGAAAGAAACTCTGCTAGAACATGGCCACATAGCCCGAAAAACCCACAAAAAACTATGGATGCCGGCCATGAAAGCCTTCGACTTTACATTACTACAGTTCAAGTGGCAGGTGTGCATGAATCAGCATTTGGAAGCTGTGCATCACAGGACGTCTGATGCAACATGCAAGCAGGTGAAATCAGCCAGTAGTGCATCATGGGCAATGCTATTATGCAACCTGCACTGGGGATGAAACCAGCAAGGTTTCATTGGTGGCATGGCTATCACATGATTTCACAGAAGACCACCTATATAAGGGAGAAGGTGACTATCTCTGTTGTTGGGTTGTTGTGGTCAGTGTCTGGCAAAGCACTTTTGTCTGTTTATATATAGAGCTGTGAGTATCCAAGACAGCTGTTTGGTACTCTGTGTGATCTTGTATATAGTTTGGAACAAATGAATTAAAGCTCTCTTGTTTGAGAGAGAGCCTTGCTGTCCAGCAGTGTTATTTTTTTAAGCTGGGAGCTCAAGGCTGGTCAGCCTGCATGGGAGGAATTTTTCCTTCTCAGCCTGAAGCCTTTGCAGACATCTCTCCCAGAGCCTTCTCGTGGCGTCCTGCCTGCGTGGATCAACTCTGCACGTGGTCATAGTCGACACAGCGCCTCTCTCTACGCCCCATCATGCATTTCCCCTATTGTGTCTTCTGCTCTATCTTCCTCAGGCTGAGCACTCTTTTCCTTTTGTGAGAGGACTGAGGAAAAGAAGGTGTTGAGTAATTCTGCTTTTTTCTGTCCCGTTAGAATTTCTCCATCTTCTCCAAGCAGTGGCCCTACCATTTCCTCCTTTTTCCTTTTGCTACAGGCATACCCTAAAAGGCCCTTTTTATTGTTCTTAACCTCTCTAGCAAACCTGAGCTCATTCTGCACTTTAGCTTTCCTTACTTTACCCCTACATGTGCTAGCTATTAACTTGAATTCCTCTTTAGTGATTTCCCCCCTTTTCCATTTCTTATACATCTCCCATTTAAAACCTAGTTCAGTTGCAAGTTCTTTAGTCATGCAACCCGGTTTCTTGAGACACCTCCCATTTTTCCTTCTCGTTGGAACAGTTTAAAATTCTCTTTTAGTATTCCTGACCATGTGATCATTATTCTACTATAACATTATTTGCAAAGAAAGAGAAATAAATTAGGAGCAAGTTTAGGAAATATTTTTGAACGTTAATTAATGAGGGGTACAGTACTAGGAAAGAGAAGCAGGAAGGGAGTACTTAAACTTATTACCAGGATGCAATGATACTTAAATTATTCATTTATTGCAACTGGTTTTACCGTATATACTCGTCTACAAGTCGACCTCATGTATAAGTCGAGGGAAGGTTTTAGGATCAAAATCTTGGATTTTGATATGCCCCGTGGATAAGTCGAGGGCAGAATTTAGGAGACAGATTTTAAGGCTGGCTTCAAAGTGGAAGTGGAGGGGGGGGGAAGAGAAGCTTGGTTTTCAGAGGAAATGCGAGGAGGAGGAAGAGAAGCAAAGGTTTGGAGATCAGCTTGCAAGCGGTCTGAAATACAAAGAAGTGGCAAGGTTTGGAAATCAGCTTGCAAATGGAGGGAAAATGGGGAAATGCAAAGAAGAGGCAAGGTTTGGAGATCAGCTTGCAAATGGAGGGAAAATGGGGAAATGCAAAGAGGAGAAAGAAAAGTTTGGAGATAGGATTGAGAAGGGAATCACTACATGCACACTCACACTGGTGCCTCGCAGCTCTTTCAGCAAGCTACTTTTAAAAGGCGCTTTATGAGCATTATTACTGTTTGTTGTTGTTGTTGTTAACTGTCCTCCAGTCGATCTCAAGCCATGGTAACTGTATTGATCCTTGTATAATTCGATCCCAGATTTTAGGGTCAATACTTGGGCATACATTTCTCGACTTGTAGTTGAGTATATACAGTAAATGAGTTGGAAAAATCATATTACATATCTGTGTAACAGCACTTCAAATTTACAAATGTACTAGGTAGTGATCCCTAAAAACCTAACCTACTCTATAGATATCCTAATGCATCTTCTTCAAAACTTGCAGAACCTGGTTCACAGTGTAACTCAACAGATGTTTTCTCAGAACTGAGTCTCATTTTGTTCATTCTTAATTAATCTCACAGAAATGTATCCTAGGAAAAGCCAGCGTGGTGTAGTGGTTTGAGACCCGGACAGGGACTCTTGAGACTAGGGCTTGAATCCCAGCTTGGCCATGCAAACCCACTGGGTGACATTGGGCAAGTCACACTCTCCCACCCTCAAAGGATAGCAATGGCAAACCCTTTCTGAAGAAACATGCCAACAAACTCCCATAACATGTTTACCTTAGAGTATTCCTGTTAGAAATGATTTGAAGGCACAATGTGTGTTTCCCTGGTAAGGTTAATTGTACAGCTTGTGGACTAACTACAGCTATAACATAAGGAAAGTCACACTGGATCCTACCAAGGACCGTCTTATTCAGAATTCTTTTATTACAGTGGCCAACTAGAAGCCTCTAAACAGCAGCATCTTCTAGATCATGTTCACCAACAACTGGTATTTTCTTCTGAAACAACATTTATTTAGCCATCATGGCTAAAAGCCACTGATAGACTAGGTCTCCAAGCTTCCCTCTAAAGCTGTCCAAGCATGTCTTGGTATATTTTTGTTGCATCAAATTCCACTATTTATCTGTGGGTTGTTTTTGTTTTTATTTATTTATTTATTTTTGGAAGAAGTATATTCCAATTCTGGAATATTCTGCCCTTAGAGGCCCAAGAGGTGCCAACAATGACTTCATTCTGTTCATTCATTAACGCCTTTGGAGTCTAATTATTTCATCAAATTTGTACATAAAAAGTGGGCAAATTGCAACCTGAAGGTCTGACAGGCTGCCCTTTCTCTCCCCCCCAAAAAACCCTCTTAGGGGCTTGGAGGACATTTTCACTAAATTGGTGGGCAGTGACACTTAATTTTTAATGGGAGGTTGAAGCCTTCCAAGGTCTCCTGGGTATTGCCCACTCTTGGTGTACATGGTTTTAACCATACTTCGATTTGTTAAGATAGTTCAAACTGTAAATAATCTTGTTATTATTTATAAACTCACAAGCAGAACTCAAGTCTGTTGTGCCACAGCAACTGTTGTTTAAAGGCAAAGTGCCTCTGCTCCTGGTAAAAACATAACACCATCATGACTAGTAGCCACTGATAGTATCTCCTGCACCTTTTAAAAATAATCCAAGTTAAAGGTTATGCTCATTTGCCTGATTTATCCACCTGTTAATACAATATGCTGCTTGCAGCCACCAAGGACACTGATGTGTGGAGAATCTTACCTTGAGCTAGAGGATTCAGTGCATGTGGGTCTGAGGAATGCAAATAAACTGTAAAAGCTCCAAAATCCAGACAAACTTTTCAAAGCCATCAAACATTTAAGCCCAGTGGAGAGGGTTCTTTTTAATTACCATTGGCGATGAGACAGAGCAAAACACTTCAGAAGAATGAAACAAAGAAGTAGCCAGGGAAAAAGAGGAAAAGCATACATATAAATATACTGTATGTATTTACACATACAAATATAAAGGCTATAATAAATACTGACTGACTTTGAAGACTAAAAGCAAAAAGTTTTTAATGAATAGTACTTACAGATTATTATGAGCAATCTTTCCATTAATATATATTATGTTATAACAAACATATATACACATATAAATACACATATATGTATATACTGTATATACAAGAGAGAGAGAGAGAGACCAGTCTCTTTTGGCAGGCTTATCCAGATGATTTTAAAATACTGAATTTTAAATATAGATTGTTTTTGAATGTGTATGTCTTATTTGTCCTTATTTGTTGCATGTTTTAAATAATGTGTTTTAACTCATGTAGTGCACTGTTTATCTTTTGTTGTTTCCCGCCTCCCACTTGCCCTCTAACACTTTTCTGTCCTTTTGCAAATATGGAGGCATCTTTACAAATTGCAACCAGTCAGTATTTATCATACGCATGCAGATACATATACAGCTAATCTAAGTAAAGATTCTGTCATGCAACAGAAGAGATGAGTAGAAGATAATATACCACAGTATATTGCTGTGTAGATGAGACTGGCAGGAGCGGGGGTGGATAAGTGACTGTGGAGAATTGAACAGGCTGTGAAGAAGGCTGAAGAGATCGGATAGGCTGAAGAAGTAACAGTTGAACACACACAATTAACAACAGAGCAAGAAGAAATGAAAGTGGGAATTTTTCAATAAATAGCTTTTTAAAAAGTACAAAGAAAAAGAGTGAACATCCTTCATATTAATTGATTAACAAAAAACAAGAAGGTTCAGATTACATATAACACTGGTTCCCAATCTTGGGTCCCCAAATTTGATTTTTTAACTTCATCAACTATACAGACAGTATAGCCAAATGCTGGGTGATTCAGGGCACTGTAGTTCAACAATATTTAGGACCTACAAGTTAGGAATCACTAACTTAGAATAAATCTCAGAATGAACATGCCTCCACCTATCATGAGACATGGTTAATTTCATAATTTTTAACAATGCCAAATAGCATAAGATGACAAACTTGTAATATCCTTAGGATTTGAAAAATTAATACTTGCATGTGAACACACACAGAGGCTGATCTGCTGCTTTGGAAAACCACTATTTCCTTGGAGAAAATGACTAATAAAGATTAGACCACAAGCCATAAAAGAACAGCCACCAACACATTTTGTAACATTTTTCCAGGACACTTCCCTTTTCTTCTCACCAGACGGCATAAACACTGTCAAGCACTGCAAATTTGTTATATGCACCTGTGATAAGATGTGATTGGTTGCTGGCTGTTGCTGAGGTGGCATGGGAGGTGGCGGCTGTTGCTGCTGTGGAGGTCCAGGCACTTGGTTTCTAACAGGTTGTTGAGACATAGGAGGATTATAAACAACTGGAGTGCCATCTGGATTAAGAAATGGCTGACCTAGATGGTTGGAGTGAAAAAATAAAGCTTCTATTGCAAAATGCAATGTACTTGCAGTAAGAAGTTGTTTTTACATTCTGGAAAGCCAACATAGTATGACAGATTACATCTCAACAGAACCAAAGAGTATCATAGCTTATATTAAAACATGAATGTCAAAACATGCTCAGTTCATCAAAAAGTGGTCCAATATAACATTCCTGCACATATTTTCCATCTACTGACTAACCTGGGAATTGCAAAATATCATTTAAATTGTAATGCGGCTGTAGCCATTATACTTGTCAATTCTATTAATGTCATATTTCTAAGCACTTTATGAAAGACAACTCTCCATAAAGCAAAGACACATCTTTTAACACATGGTTCAACATTATTTCTACATTATTATGTATTAGTACAACTCTATGAAGTTCTTTCGTGGAGACATTCATATACACATTGCTTAAGAAATAAAAAGACGGGTAATGGGGAGGAAGAGGAGAAAGACAAAAATTCACTGTGATGTCAAAACATTTCAAACAGATTATTGAAAAATAAATATTAATAGAAACAGACATCCACAACTGGATACCAACCTGTTTGAGGGTTGATCAGAATACTTCCAGGTGGTATGCCTGCCGCTTCCAAGGGAAGCAAAAAGAAGCTACTGCTAGAAGGCGTCACTTGCCCACTTATGCCACCGTCAAAGGAAAGAGAACTACTAGTGCTGACAGTTGGATAGACGGCAGATGTGCCATGAGAAGGCTGGCTGAGAGCTGTAACTGGAAGAGGCTGCTGGGTGTGAGAAAGAGAACCCGTGGAGGACCCTACACTACTAGAAGACTCTGAACCTAGGAAAGGAGTAATGAGAAATGGATTTTACCTAGAGACAGAGTAATAATCAGGCACATTTAAATATGCAGGTTGTTATTAAAGGTTTATCCTTTTAACACATAGCTGGAACTAGAGCAGATTCCCTTCCCCACCCCCAAGGTAGTTTCTACTACAAGCCCAAAGCCATGAAAATAAGGGCCTGCCCTCAGCTTTGCACAGACCTTTGTCCTCATGTCAAGCAAGACAGGGGAATAAAGCAGAAAGCCAATGCACAGTATTTCCATAAATCCCCCTCCCAAAAAAATACCTAGACAATGGAACAGCAAGCTGAAAAATCGAAGCAACTAAAGCATAAAAAAGCCGTTTTCAAAGAAGCCCTCCCCTCTTCAAGGAAGTCTCAAAGGCCCTGAGATACATAGCCTGTGAAGAGTTTATCTACAAGGTCCTTACACAATAGTATTATCAACACAAAGCTAATCATAATGGGCACAACTGAGCCAAAGTTAAGCAACGCTGACTCAAATGGGAATATTAAGAATGCATTCCTAGAGTGAGGCTTAACAAGCTAACTTTGGCTTCAACATTTAAAAATAATAAATGCACACATTGTTATAAATGCACAGATTGCAGATTAAACCCTAACTCAACAACCATAGGAGTTAGTACATACATGGGACGAAGTTATAGCTTCATTTTATTTTACCTTGCTCAGTTAAGCCAAGATTTAGGATTTTAAAAAAATAACACACGACAATGGTTTTTTTACTGATAAGAAGTCCCCAGGTGGATCACGCTTTTCATCTTTCCACAGAAGACTAAGGGTCCTTTCACACTATACATTATGATTTTACTTTAACTCAAATGGTTCTGTCCTGTGGAATCCTGGGATTTACAGTCTGGGGAGGGGTATTTTTAATTCTCAGTGCCTTTTGAAACTACAAATCCCTAAATGACACTGGATGAAATCATGACCATTAAAATGGAATCATAGTACTATATTTATATACTGTGAATGAGCCTCAAGTGTTTTGTTTTTTGACGTCACGCCAAAATCAATAAACTACCAATGTGTCTTGCAACACAATGTGCTACTGACAAACCTGTGGAAGTAAATTTTGGAAGTCATTCATTAATGGTCCATTAAAAAGGAGAAAGGACTGGGAGGACAACCTACATGGACATACAGTATTACTTTTTCTCAGTCTAATAAGTATACATATTCTTTGTAAATTCAGCACATGAAAAACAAACAAAGCAAAGCTATTCCAAACTAAAGTTAGTCTTCACTGTTGTAGAAGACAGCATAATTGTCCTTCATCTACAACAGGACCTTTTAGAACATGGTTCTCGATGCACAGCTATGGCGGGTTACACACCGCCATTTAGTACGTATTCTATACGTACTAGGGTTAGGAAGGGGCAGTGCTTCCGCACCCCCCTAACCCTAGTACGTATAGAATACGTACAAGATGGCAGCGCCCTGTTCATACGGGCGCCGCCATCTTTACGTATCAGACGCTGTGCGTCCGGACGTCGCGAGTCCGCCCCAGGCGCCTCGCGATGTCATAGAGCCGCTGCAAGAAGAAGCTTCAAAATGGAGCTTCTTTTTTGCTCCACGCGGGAGCCGCGCGGTGTGGCTGCTGCGGCTCCCTCACAGAGCAAATGGTGCCGGCGGGAGACCGCCTCAAAGCGGCAGTCTATAACCCGCCCAAATGTTTTCCTCACAATTTGAAATATTTTACACAGCAGGTAAAAATGTTATTTTGTAAATTTGTGAATTCCCATTAGGATGTTGAGAAGGGAGTGAATGAATGTATTTTAACTGTCAGAACTACATAAAGGACTAGTAAAGCCAACACTACAGCCTCCAGCTATGAAAGCATGATCATTGTCAGAGCCACGCTTAAAACAGTGGCAATCTTTTTTTGGGAGGATGTGTGGAAAGAGCTGTACGTACACTGCTGGCCTGTAATGTTGAAGTATGAAGTCCCAGGGACTTCAAAGGCAATCAAGTGGTCCCAGGAGATGGAACACTAATTACATATGTTCTATTCTTCTGATATTCATTACAGCAGAATTAATGTAAGAGCTCATATCAAGCCTCAGGTCAATGATTAAGAGTTAAGAACTAAAGACAGCAAAAGCTTGGTGCAATGGAGATTAGTAGTCTTACCTAGATGCTGAACTTAGGGGCAGAGAGGCTTGGTCCCTATCCAAAGGGTCCAAGTAGGGGTAGGTACATGCTCAAAAGCAGTTCCAGTGCCCAATGCCCCACCCCTCTGCAATGACATCTGATAAATAAATTACAGTTTCCCTTGGCATTACTAAAAGTCAAGTCAATTTTAACTGGCAAAGTAAAACATAACAGCATGCCAGGAAACAGCTGCTTTCAAGTGGAGAGAATCTAACTTTAGAAAGAAGATTTTAAAAATCGCTTTATTCAGTCATATCATGAACCTAGCTTTGTAGGGATTAGTCCCAGTTTCCCCACAGTCTTGCAACATCTCTGCAAACTTTCACTTGAGATGAGAAGGACTGACTGTAGGACTTTATACATGTCCCTATGCACTGAGTTATGATCTCACACATTTATGAAGGTGTTTTAACTCCTGAGAAGTACTTTGAAGTACAGGAACATAGTATCAGAATATAGCTTTACACAGACCACTTGTACAACTGTGGCTTTCTAAGGTTTCAAGCAGGATTCTTTCATGACACTACCCTGTTATTCTCTGGTGGTATCCAGAGTATTAAACAAACCTGATGTTGCTTAGTTTTTGAAATCAAATGTGATCGGGCGTGTACAGAGTTAAGATTATAAAGGATGAGTTGTTAAGCCCAAACGATTACAGGAGTGGCAATTATCTTTTTCATAACCTATGGAGCCACCCCAATAACCTGTGGGCTGCCCACTCCATCTTCTTGGGGGGGGGAGGGGTGCAGCTTTCCACTCTGCCAAAAAAAATTGACCTCTCTCCTGGACTAGTGTCATATATACCAGTAATGTCTCATCTTTCTGTGTACACACACACAGACAGACATAAACATGTAAGGGCATGCACCATATTTGCCATCAGAGTATCCATCAAATACCATATCCCTCCATTGTTTTTTTTTTTTTTCTCAGCAACATTTTGATCAGAAAACCAGGATATCACAGTTAACAGAAGTGGGTGGTCTGGGTGAAGACACATGGCTAATGGGAGAGTGACTCAAGCCACAGCCACAGAACTCAATTGTTTCCACCAAACCTGGCTCACAAAATGAGTCTGAAAACCAAAAATTTAAGGAGTAATAAGACACTTTGTACAGTCCAACCAATACACATACTGAAAACAACTTGAGGATGGCCCTATAAACCAAGCAGCCCCTCTTCAATCTGAAAGACAGATTTCAGTAGTTATCACCCCAACCCCACAGTAAATCTAAGAAATTCTTAATATGATTTCATAAAATGTTATCAGCTTAAATTTTTGTACAGAGACATGCTGCTGTGGTGTTACCCCACCAAATAATAGAGTAGCCTCTTAGAATAGCTAGCAAGCAAGCAAGCGGTAGGCAGTGTATACACTATATGTCAAGCCTACGTTTTCTTTTACTTATCTTTTCAGGGATGTCTCAGTAAGGCTATCTGAAACCAGATGCTTTGCCTCATCAGGGTGTTCCAAGCATATGCAAGATATTGAGTTTGCAATTTCTGTTCTAAATCCAAGGGTGGGGAACGTCTGGCTCTCAAGACTCAGCCTTTAAACTCCTACCAGGGAATATGGGAGTTGTTGGTCCACACTACCTGGAGGGGCAGAAATTCCCCAGTCCTAATCTAATTAATCAGCTGATGTTTCATTTGGCAAAGATTCAAACAGTAACCAGTGACAGAACAACCACTGCCCTCTATCTCAGCGGACTTTAGCTACATAAATCTCCATTAAAAAAAAGCAGTACAGACTTTTTTTATCAAAGAAAAATCACAGAAATATGATGGGGTGAGGGAGTCTGCAAGAGGAGTTATCGTTTCCCTTTACATAATTGACAAATCTAACAGACAGATGTTAGTGGCTTGTTTCTTCACTCCCCTCAGCCATACCTGTCTTAGACAGCCGGCCAGTGCTTTTACTGCTTCCAGTGCTATCACCTCTGGTCAGAACCGATATCCCACTGAAGCTGCTGGCTTTGGTCACAGCTGGCTTCAAATTGCGAAGGGAGCTATCCGAGTCTGTGCTGCTCCATGGACGGGGTTCAGAATACTTCAGCTCATTGTCTGTACTGCTCTGAAGGCTGTTGGCTGATCTCCCTGAAGCATCTTTATTGACCCTGTAAGTCACAAAACCCGCTTGTAAAACAAAGAAGCTGTTTGCAAAAAACAAGGGAATAAAAAGCAAAAACAAACAAAATACTTTAAGATTTTTTTAAAAATACAAATGTATACAATACCTAAATATCTGCCGTCTTTGCTGGGTACTGTTGGCTTCTTCCTCTTGGATTCTGTTGACACGTTCATTAAAATAGTAGCTTAATATTTTATTAGAAAAAGCAAATAAGAACTTGTTTAAATATTGATTTCTCTTACCGTTTGTCAATAATGTAATTCTCTTGGGAACACAGCGACTGGGGAAGAAATAGTGTAGAATAAAAAAAAAATTCACCATTGTTAACTATTTGTGTAATAAATCCAAATATGCCATATACTGACAGAAACACAGAAACACATGTATATATACATCCACTGGCCACCTGGAATAAACAGATAGTATGGCTTTTCATATGTTACAAATGAGATTACAGTAACCTGCATTTCAGACAATGTATGATTCTTGTTACAGCAAATGGGACGATAGGAACTGAATAGTCTCTTCTACCCAAACACTGCAAAATATTTCCCTATGGCCACTTTTAATACGCTTCCTAGAGTTGTAGCTGAACATATAGAGGAAGAGTGGGTAGACTGGGCCTCATCACATTCCCACCTTTCCTATCCTAGGAAAACTCCCAAACTGCCAAAAACAAGTATTATATTTAATAGAGGAATCTCTAAGTTGTAATTTATTCCCTTTAACTCAGGCTTCCAAGAGTGAATTAAATTAACCTGTTATCCCCACCATTCACATGGGGGTCAAACTCTACTGTTTGCACAAGATAAACAGATCAACTTTGTATTACATTAAGATACCATGAAATAAAGACTTTTTTAAAAAAAAAATGAAAGACACAAACATGTTTACAAGAACAACACATGCACACATGAAGTCTGAACCCATTCTAGTAACTGTGGGAAGATGCATGGTCAATGAATAGCTTCACCACAAGGGTGGTGGTCAAAATGACCAAGGTCTCCAGGAAAATGCAAGAGTGGCAAGGCTAATATGGAAAAAGATGTTATCTAGATAATGAGAAAAATACACAAAGTGACTTATTGCTTCATTCCAAACCAGTACTGGAAATCACATCTAGGATCCGCAAACAAAAGAAGAAAGAAGTATTCACATGCTTATTGATGGTTAAAAAGAGGTTTGATTATCTTTGGGGGGTGTTGTTTGTTTTTAAAGACAACAACAATGTGTTTTGGCATTTATACGACTGAGTGGTCTTCTTCAGGGGCTACATATTCATTCCTATGAGGCTGAAGACACATTCTACATGGATAATATACCCTTCCATGTCACCATTCTCTGAAGAGGCCAGCCACAGATGCAGGCAAAACATCAGGAATAAAGTCTTCTAGAACATGGCCATGTAGCCCAAAAACCCCACAAAAAACTATAAAACATGGGTAATCCTTCATGCCAACCAGTTCAGTCAGGATCACAAAATCTATCAACAGCAGAAATTTCTGGAATTGGCTAAAATAATTATTGTTATTAATTATTTAATTAGAATACCAGTCCAGTTATATAGAAAGTGATTTTTAAAGCCAACTCCAGAAATTTCTGCTGATGATAGACCAAATGTGTAGTCTCTCAAGAAGACCAGTCATAATATAAAGCCTGAAATAAATTGGGGTTCTTTTAAAAAACAGGATTAATTAAGACTCTTTTTAAAGAATAAAATTTAACCATCAATAATCACATGAAAACTTGTTTCTTCATTTGTTTGTGATTGCTGCTCCATTCACCAGGTTCTTAACATTCTCTCAGTATAATGTTGAAATGCTACTCTTGACTGTCAGTGCCATAACAATTTATCTCATTCAATATATATCAAAGAAGAATTTTTAAAAATAGCAGGAAGAAATGTTTTTTCCAGTATTATGACCCAGGTACAGGCTATAGATTCACCGTTGTCCCACAGTCAAAGATGCTATGAACATTCCTTTTAATTAAATACCTACATCTTGTGCAAATATTCGTTCTCTAGCTCTCTGGTATTCTTCTTCTCGTTCTTCTATAGATTTGCTTCTTCTGTCATCTTTTAATCGTATTCGCATCTAAATTAAATAAGTTATTAATTTCCAATTTCCACCGCACAGTACAAGTGTGTAGTCAAGACAACTATGTAAATTCAACATTTACCTGGTTGTCATCTTTGTCTAGACTAGAATTCTCTCTTTTAAGGATGTACCGCTTTTGAAAATCTTCATTTTTTTCATCTTTTATATGTTCACAAAACTTCTGGTCAGGTCTTTAAAAAAGATTAAGACAAAATAAATCTTGATAAATGTGAAAGAGACTCATCGGAAGTCTATGGACCTTAACTATTGTACAAAATAATTTCCCAACTGTGAAAATGACAACTTTTAACAAAATATCAAAGTGTGTATGTTGCTTCTGTTATATAAGTGCTATCAAGAGAATTTTATAAGTGTGCCTTTTCCTTTGACCCTTATTTACAAACTCAGGAGAGATCTGGTGTTGTCTTTGAGAAGTGGCGTGGCTTTGATTGATATGCTCATCTGAGTAAGTCACCTTGGGACAGGCAAATATTGTGCAAATGCTAACAGCCCATCACAACCATTAAAGTTATCTGAGATTCTTCATTTGCCCCACTTGCTGGCTGTAGTAAATGCCAGAACAAAGCAAAACCCATCCTGGCCTTCATAACTGCGCTGTGCTGCTTTGAGATTGGGTACAATTGAAATGTTTCTCACAGCTAACACATAGAACTGTATAATGGAAAATTATTACTGAAAGCTAAAGAGGTGAATGTATATAATATAGTATGCATTTTAAAAGAACTAGTTAAGAGTATAAACCCCTGCATGGGGAGGGGGGGGGAGTAAAATGTAATGTTTATGAAATCATGAGTTACTTTCCCCACAAACATTTAGATGCCCAAATTATCTGTCACTAATCAGGTCTTCCAACATGAACTAAGAAAGTAAAAGGTGACTATTTATAGAGGTGCATGGACTTTTGTTCTGCCTTTTGTCTTCCCTCATTTGTTATTCAATAAATTTGCATAAAAGCAGGATCAGGTTACTTCTTAATTCTGGAACTATATTATAATTAAGCAAACCAAATAACTCACATACTCTACCTAGGAGTTGCTGGATGCCCAAATATAATTAGCAGGCACTTCAGAGAACCCTTATAGACTGTCTTACCTCTTTTCTCTTAAAGGTCCCTGAATTTACTGCCCTGCAATCACCACTCCACTGAGTCGTCCCAGTGTGCACTGGGTTGATGGTGTCATTAACAGCACTGACCGGCACTGGAGCGGGGAATCTCCCTATGAGGAAAAGGTAAGTTGGGTTTTATTCAATATGGAGCAGATCTCCATGGTTTTCTTTCTAAATTCTTATTTTAAATCACTCAAGATATAAAATAAGAACAACGAAAACCTTTAGAAATAATTTACATAGTCTACTGGTTATATGAAATGCCTGCTAATTGTTATTGGGGCCTCCAGATACCAATTTAGGTTTGCTGTTGGCTTTAATTAAAAAAAAAAAAGAAATTAAGCACATCCTCAAGGATTTGTCTGCTTTTGTAGCTCATTCTCCAGCTTTCCAAAATCTTCATCAAGAAGGTGTCAATATTACCTAATTAAGAACAGGACTAACAACCTCACAGCACAGTTTAGCAAAAATTTAAATATTATCTACTGAATTTTATCAACAGATATTTATCTTAACAAAACATTTTATTGGGCACTGATTCCATTTTACACATGGAAAAACTGAGACATGCCGGTTAGGTAACTTTGAAGTACACATTAAAACAAATCCTAGCAGTAAGTAACTACCTGATTCTGCTTTTTGCAAGATCATGTTTGAGTAAATATAGCTGAGAACTAAAGATACATGCCAACCTTACAGTATGTATGCTTGCTGGCAATTATATATCATTGTGGACAACTTCATTGTTCTAGAATCTAACAAAATAATTAGGACAATATCACACTATACTGTTATAGCACTATTATTTCACTTTAACTGATATGGCTGCCTCCTGTGAAATCCTGGGATTTGCAGTTTAAGGGGGGGCCTTTATATCTCTCAGCCAGAGAGCTCTTAGGTCTCACTAAACTACAAATCCCAACATTCCACAGCAGGCAGCCACATGGAATAATAGTGCTGTTATAACAGTGTCACGTGATATTGTCCTGAATGGCTGGAATTGTACGTGCAGCTGTACTTCCCAAAAGGCAAGCATACTTTTTAACTGGAGTAACAGCTTGTCCATCTGGAGCTGAAGATGCTGCAAAGAAAGCTCTGTACATGCCTTCGGCTGCATCATATACGTAAGTCATATGTGACTCTGAAATCATCAGGCTTACTCTCATGGCAAGTGAAGATTAGGGACAACACCCACTCTCCATGTTCAGACACCACACATCAAAAATATTTCCAGCGGTTTTCAACAAAGAAGCAAAAAAGGTGTAAATCAGTACAATTCTATAAGGAGAAGAAGGACAAATTGTTTTTTTCAACTGAAACCAATGTACTGTATATGAAATGCCAAGTAATTTATTTACTGTTCTTGTTGAACCTGGTCGATTGTGCAAAAACGTGACATGATGATATTCTTCAGTTTGGCTGACACACTCCATCCCCAAATGCAAAGCATTTCAGGAGTTTTAACTTCATTAATGGTCACAGAAAAAATAATAAAAATAAACAGGTAGGCTCCAACAAAAGGCTAATTCCAACCCAGTAACAGATTTTGTCTTGTTTACTATAATCCCTTTGGAGACAAATACCTTTTCACAGAAAATGCTTTCTATTTCTTAGTCCCTGAGTTATTATAGTTCAGGACTAATTGTTGTTTTCAAAAAATGAAGGTGGAATGGCATTGAGAGATGTCTAGATAGACAAATAACGTATCAGGATCCTGCCAGCGCCCCAAAATAAAAGGGGACAATTTTAGTTATGAATTTTCAATAATTATTGATGCCTTTAATTATGATAAAGCTATCACAATTTAGAGATCTAAGCCTCTAACCATTGAAAGCCAGGAAATAAACTTTTTTTTAAAAAAAATAGGTCATCTAGACTGTACCTTGATCAGCAGGCCAAAACTTTCCACCATCCAAAGAACGGAATGCCTAATGAATGAATTTAAAAGGAAAAAGGGGGGAAAAAGAACCGTAACTTACATTCTTGTATTGCTCGTTTTATTTACTATAACCGACTTCCCACTCTGGTCCACATTGTGCTCCAGTCCAAAGTAAGCAGCCACTCTGTGCAATAACATTCTATGGTAAGAGGTCATGGGAGGAAATTTCTTTCGTGGGATTCTGAAAAGAAGCAGCAAGGTTTTACTTTACATCAAGGACACTACATGGCACATAAACAAATATCTTCAAAGCCAATAGCACTTACTCGTTATTACCAATGAAATCTAGGATTTCCTGTTCTAATTTCAGCAGCATCATTCTGTCCCTAGAAGCAAAAAATACAAGTTGGAGAGAGAGAGGCAGTTATAAAGGAGACGCTAATATAGTTCACCCTTGCCATACGCAGGGGATCCGTTCCGGATCCCTCCCCCCACAATAAGGCAAAAATGCGGGACCTCAAGTCCCGTTTGTATGAATGGGGAGTGGGGTGCGCCCCAGTCATTCTATGGGGGCTTGCTGTCTGCATGACCTTGAGTCCGTGTATGGCAAGCCCGTGAATGGCGCAGGCACGCTGTAAGTCTAACAACAACAGGCATATTAATCAAGAATATTATTCTTTCTAAAAGGACTTCTCCAAACAACAAGTATACAGACAGCTGCAACGTTTGTTACAGAAGGAAACATAGCTGCTGATGTTTTACAATATCACACTGCTTTTCTTTCCAAACTTTATAAAATTTAGATGGAATATAGGAATTGCTTTAACTAGGTTCATCCTGAAAAGGTTTAGACAGCAACAATAAATAGATATTTACGTTGCTTCTAATGCCTGATCAGCCATGACATTCACTGAATGACCTTGAGCCAGTCAAACACAACCCTGTAAGACCAGCTCAATGAACACCATGTATATCTTCTTTGGGGAATGGGAAGATACTAATATGATTTTTTAAAAAAGGAAGGAAGGAAGAGAAAATGTTGGTCTCTCATTTTAGTGCATTTGCTGTTGTTTTCAGTGAACCTTATTAAAAGCTTAATATCACACTGGGTGCCTTGTCTAATACAGGTCTAATAAAGTCTATTAATATAGTCTAAAAACAAACACACCCTTTGCAACCAGGATGAATGTTAAAGCAAACTAGTTATTGTATTCATAGTACACTGAATCCAACTTTATAGTGTAAGCTGCTATACAACCTTATTTACTGCTACCAATTATGAATACTGTTTGCTAAACCTCAATTCTAAGGTACATTCCTAGATTACTTAAGAGTATCGAAGAATGAGCCCTTTAAGATTATGAAGTAGCAGCTCAGTTATACCATAAAGGCTACAATTGCATTCTCAGTTTATTGCAAATGAAATGTCCCTTGATATATATCTAAAAAGACAGACAGACAGACAGACAGACAGACAGACAGACAGACACACGTGCACACATCTGAGTGAGCACCCAAGCTCACAGCACCCAAGAAGATAACATGGCTTGTAAATCCACAGTAGCACATGGACAAACTAGTAAAAATGTCCTTCTAGGTTTCATTGAATTCTCTCTAAGGTTAAGAAAAATTAGATAAATACACATACACACAACCAGTAGAGGCAAGCATACTGAGTCATCTCTGTCTACTGTTAATAAGCCCACAAAATGAGTTAAGATTGTCATGTTCAGATAGGGATGATGACCCCCAGACTCTCCTACAGGCTGAATCTTGCTCTCTTCAGCTTCCCTAGATGCTGATGTACCTTTCCTCATGAAACTACTGTAGACTGATTCCCAGCTTTTGTGTGTGTACATGTGTCTGTCTGTCTGTGTCTATGTATCTTTCTGTCTGTAGGGGCAGGGTTACTCATTCTAAAAGGCTAAAATGCTTATCCTAGATCTTACATACTGGCAATAAGAGTTTTATCTTAAAATATTAGATTTCATCCTTTTACCTTTGGCTTTGCTCATCACTTGTACATGGTCCCCAATAATTTATCTAACTTTTCAGTCTGAAAGTGGTTGGTTCCCCAGCTTTGCACTAAATTATAGGTAAGAATAAGATGCAGGAAGCAGCTTTCCATCTTATGGCCTAGCACAATCATGAAGAGTTCAAACATGTTGTTTCATTTTATATTATCTGTAGTTTCCCATATCACCCACACCCGACAGTCTGGTTAATCATAACTAGATTAGTGAAAACAACCCAACATTGTAAATGATTGTTTGAAGACATCTTGTTTTCATTAACCACAGTTAACACTAACTCCACTTTGTGTGAGAAACTATGGGTAATATAAAGTAGAAACAAACATTTCCAGACTCATCCTTATGGCTATGACAGGGGGAAATGCGGAAAGTGTTAACACCTAAGGCTCAATATAGCTTGGTCTCATCACATTTAAGCTATGGTTTGACACAACATCATGTTATTCCGTGCCTTCCATTAAGTTAGCTTGCAAGAAAAAAGCCTGAGTATGCATTCTAGAATAAGAATTCAGACAAAGACATATGAAAAAGATGAATAAAAATAAGCTTCTAAAGAATTAGGCTTTGTTAAGGCAGGAGGATGCTGAATGTGCAGAAGTATACATCTTTAAAGGCTTTACACAAGCTCTAAAGCAACATTTCAAGCATTTGCAAGTACAGCAAATTATAATACATTTTGAAGTTAAAATTATACTTTTAAAATTGACTTCTTTTTTTTTTTTACCTGGGATTGTTTTTCAATGTATTTACTAAAAACTCATGTAGATCTATACCAGTTGAATCTGTATATTCTTGGCTAGAATCTAAAAAAAAAATCAAAGATTGTAGAGAATGTATTAGTTATTTCAATAAAGCCATATTCTTTATGTTCCAAGAGTTGTCCTTTGTACATATGGGAAGCATGAACTACCATGTTTGGAAATGCACATGCCAAGCTGAACTTTCATTCACATAAAACGGATAGGGGTGATCTCTGCCATCCTCCCCCTCCCTGGTATATCCTACACAATTCCCAAGGCTTTGAGAAACAGAATTTTCAAAGGTTTGCAGAAGAAAAGGGTTGATGGAAGAGTTCTGTTCCATGAACATGCATCCTAGCAGTCAAGCCTTTGTTAATTAGTTATGAGGCTTCACCACCATCCCGCCAAAAAGGTTTCAACAAAGTGTTATAATAAAAGCCAATGACACACACACTCAACTAAGATGATACGTCTTTATTTTTAAATCAAGTGATACGCCAACAGTCTTTGGAAGCGGCTAAAATCTTACAGTGACGTACACACGAATATTACTAATATTCCTAGATTTGAAGCAAATTAGTTAGTGCATCATTTGTGTTAACTGGCCTTGAACCAGACTAACAAGACATTTGAGAAATAAGGGAAACAAACATAGAGAAAAGGCACTAGTTAAAATGATAGGCAGTTGGCTCTATTTGGTACCAGGTTTTCTCCTTAAAAGTTTAAATCACCTATGCTGCTCATAAAATGCCAAATTTTAACAGTTTATTAATATCCTAAAAGTGTTTCTGGGAGCCTTCCAGATGGCCTAAGCCAAAGATGGTCTCTTAAATGTGTCAGTTGATTCTTTTGGAAACTTTCAAAAGATCAGTTTCTACAGGTTAGCATTTAGTTTCTATTGTCACATTAGTTATCTATTAGTGTCTTCATGGTGTCACAATGATATAGCTCTCAACAAAGATCACAGCAACAGTGAAGCAAATATACACTCATATATTTGTGAGTCGGAGAACATAGATTCTAGAAACTGCTCTTGTCCACTGCATCTGCCATAGAGATTGGGCTACAGTCCTATGCATGTTTACTTGTGGGTATGCCATAGTAGACACAGTAAAATTTACTTCCAAAATATGCATATGATTGTGCTCTAACACTGGCAAAGATTTAACACTTGCTCCTTCTTCACTTCTGAACAAAGAGAAATGAAAAAACAAATCCCCCAAAACCAGGTTCCAGGTGTAATATGTACCAAATCCTATTTCTTCCACAACTTCAATCTTTCTTCTAGATAGGGCATAGAAACACAGAGGAAATAAAGTATTAATGAGATTTTTTTTAATTGGCATTTTGACTATGCTTCTTTTACTTCTCTAATAGCCAAAAACAGAGTGAAAGCAGGGTTGTGAATGCCTAACTTTCCAAATAATGTTGCATTTCATTTACTACAAATAAATCATCCCAGTGCATTTCTCACTTTGATATGTACCCACACGGGAAGAAGCTTTTTTATGTTGCAGCAATCACAGATTAGGGGGCTGCATAAGTAAAATCTGAATATCTCCTGGAAAATATTTCCAAACATTTAGAACAATGTAGTTTCAAATATGAGGAAAGGAATTGTTAATTTTAACACAGACTTTCAAAAAAGGGATAGACATATGCAATTTAAAAACAGAATTATTGATAGCAAACCTCTTGATAACATTTTCCTGGGTAATTTATCAGTGGACTTTTCCTTTTCAGTTTCATCTTTCAAGGGTTTGTCTTCCTTTTCAAAAGATTGTGATAGATGAATTTGAATTTTTTCCTGTTTGACAAAAAAGAAAATCAGCCATTTTTCAACCAAAAATTAAATCTCATAACAAAAAACTATGTCTATTTAAACAACATACAAATATACTAGAAATTTTTCAAGTGTTGGTTGTAAATCAAGAAGTAATCAGACAGAACTGTCTTTGAGATACTTTTTAAAAAATTACCCAATTCCTATATGTGTGAAATTGAATTATCCACCATTGTGTCAAAAAGTCTTCAATAGAAATGTAAAAAACAGTTATGACAATCTTAAAAAGCCAATTTGAACATAATGCTAAGCCACAGTTTAGCATAGCAATGGACAAAGCAGTTTGTGAGCCCATTCACTTCTCCACAGCCCTAGGACTAACATTCCTCTAGCAAAAAAAAAAAGAAAGAATGTACTGGAAGGCTTTAGGACTGTATCTTCTCAAAGCATTTAGGAGCAGCATTTTTGTGTTGCTTAGTATTAAAAACTAAAAACAAAACAAAATCAGAAGTGGATTTCCAGCCACTTCTGAATATTTTGGGGGGTAGGGGGATGTCATTTTTTGGCTCTCTGTGAAGTTCCTGGAGGTTCCAAGGCAGAAATTTGCGACCTAGACTTGCCCCAGCTGCCCATCCCTGGTTTAGTGCTAGACAGATAAGCGTGGAGAGGCCCAAGAAAAGAGCTGGACACCTATGCTTCCCTCTCCCTCTCCCTTTCCTTATCAGAATGGAGGAGAATTTAGAAAAGCTCAGTTTTCATTTCTGCAAAATCTGCATTTTTGTAGTTTGAGATTATGATTACTGGAATAATTATATTGGTACAGATGATAGCAGGAGTAAAAAAAGAAACTACTGGCTCCCCAGAAATATGTTTCTGCAATGCCTGTCTGGGTCCTTGAAGGCAAAGGTACCTTGGAAAACTACAATGATGGACAAATAACTGGAAATTGGCTTCTGAGAAGCAGGCAGTTTTCTCTCCATACAATGATGGCTTTTTCTCCCATTCCAGTGTTTCTGTTGTACAAACCTGAAAAAAGTACACTACCCTAGTGTAATGGACCATTACACCTGCCCAGTGTATCAACTATAGACTACAACTTTATACTTACTTACCTGAGAATAAACCATACTGAACTAAATGGGACTTATGTCTAAGCAAACAAACATAGTTGTGCTGTGAATCTACATACCAAAAAGGTGAAAATACAATTTAAGTTCCAAACCCTGACAAATGACACAATATTATGAAACAGCGAAAAAGTTATTCGATTATAACAACCTACAAAAAACATTATTGCTTCATTAAATGTTTTATTTAAGGGTTAAGATTAGAAAGTAAAACACTAATACTTTTGAGTGTCATCATAACTATTATGATAGATAAACTACCCATAAAAACATGTATTTTGGGGGAAATGTTTCAGCATTCCAAAAAAAAGAAAAAAAATCTAGATTTAGGCCTTTTATTTGATCCTGTTGAAATGGCTTTCTGCAATAATGTTAATAGCTTGTGAAAGCAGCTTATATCAGCTCACCAACACATACAGAGTAGGGAGTCTTCCTACCAGTGCCACATATACCTTGTACAAAATCAGCCTAGCCATAAAGTCCATGGTACTGAGGATGTCAATGTCTAGCTTTCCTATTTATTGTTAGAAACATAAATACTTCATGTACAGACCAGTTTTATGGCATAGCTTACTTAAGAAAGTACTAAATAACCTTGAGTAATCAGATCCTGTCTGATCTTGGAAGCCAAGCAGGATCAGAGCCTCTGCTTTCATGGACCTTCCCCATAGCCAAAGTTCTCTCCAAAAGAAATACAGGAAGAGAAATCCATTCATTTCAAATGATAATTCAAATCTTACAAGAACTGAATAAAATTGATAATATACAAAAAAGTTGGAGCGGGAAAGTAAGGCAGGAAAGTCTAGTCAGAACCTGATAACACACCTCCAGCCCCCCAATAGATTCCTTTGTTTTAGTGAGGGAATCTGTAATCTGTTCAAACTATAACTTCCATTATAATAACATTGGGAACCATGCAGCCTTTCAGATGCTGTTGGATTACAACTAATTCCTGCATAATATAACCATCAAGAAAAGATAAGCAACTGCATTGCAAGGAATCATTTCTGCATCTACCTGAAAGCCCTTGTTCAAAACCACAAGCTATAATCTTATATATAAGTATGTACAGGTTGCCCCAGAAAAATTAATCAGCCATTTTCTCTGATGAGAATTTGAGTTTAGTAAGAAAATGGCAGAATGCATTCCTTGACTATTAAAGAAAAATGATCTCAGGACTCCCTAACTGCCAAGAGGAGAGGGGCAGACACCAAAAAACCATAGAACATACATCATTTATCTAAAGAAAACAATCATCTCATTTTGCATGTTTAAAGCTGTTTAAAAGGAAGCCATCTTCAGATCTTTTGCCTCCAAAAAAACAAAAAGCAACATTAACGTAAGTATCTCAGCATATCAGTCAAGCATGGAAAAAATGACATTCTTGTCCTTTGGAAATGGGGGTGGAGGGGATCTCATTTTTTCCTTAATTAATGCCTGTCACCTACACCATGACCTCTGGACATCCGTTTATCCCTTCACATCCCCTTTCCTGTCTCCACTTTTGCCCATTAACATTTTTCATATGTACCCTGGGACAAAATCTCTCGCTTCTTGTAATCCCTTCCTTCTGCCTGTGAAAAATACAAATCTGCCAGAATCTTCCTTTAAGTTCACTTGTTCTTTCTTGTGCCTCACTCCCAAATTTCCAACTATTAAAACCTAAATACCCTGAAGGCATCAGTTCCCATGTGATACTAGAAGCTTAGCAGGATTATGCTTCAGTTATTACTTGGCTAGGGTACTACTAACAAGTACCACGTGCTGTGGGTCATATTTTCAAGGAAGGAAACAGCAAGCCACATCTGCATAAACCTTGCCTAAGAAAATCCTAAGAAAATCTCTGGGGTCACCATGAGCTGACAGGCAAATTATTGAAAGCACACTCTCACACACAAACACACCCAAGCCGCTACAATCCTTGGTCCTGAGCCCAATAAAATCTTTGTTTCCACCATGCACTCACTATCACTCTCTCTCTCTCTCTCTCTCTCGCTGTGTGTGTGTGTGTGTGTGTGTGTGTGTGTGAATGGATGTTCTGATAAAAAGAAGACAAAAAAAGAGAAATATTCATTTGGGATGTTAGAATGTAAAGAGTCATAGACAAATTGCAAATAAATGCACACATCTTGCTGGCTTATTTTCAATAAATTGCACAAGGGAACATTCAGTACTGTATTCACACTTAGGTCAACTTGTTTTTATTGCAGTAATGCCCAGTCCTGCATTCTAACACTGATCTGATTCTAGTCTTCCATCTTTTCACGGTGAATAGGTAAGAGCAAAGAGATCTAGAACATCATTCTATGTTAGTCTACTATTTGTTCAGTGGTGCCATATAGAGCTCAGATTCAGATGCCATATAGAGCTCAGATTTCAAGCACAAATGCCAAACTGAAACATGAATATAGCACAGACTCCATAAATATGAACATTTATATTAAAAAACCAAACAACCCTAAGATAAGTTTTTTTTAAAAAAACCTATGCATTACACAGTGAAGAAGGATACTAATTTTTTTCGTCAAGTCACAGTCATTCTATGCTACATTGCAAACTATTTTTTGATATATTGAACAATGGAAGAAAAGGGTCACTGTCTACATGAATATCCTTGCTTTATTAGAAAGAACATGAAGTTGAAGGATTATCTTCTAAACAGACATAAGGCAATAAATCATCAGCTCAATTAACTCTGAAGCAGTTCCATTAGAATAACTCTTTTGACTTTGTGAAGCAGTAATATATGTTAACACAACCATTTTTTTTATTTCATCACTTATGTAAACAGAAATTCTGTGCATTTGCTGATGAGTCAAATCCCAGATGTTACTGGACTAAATGATGAGCCACATGTTTTAAGTATAAAAGAGAAATTACCTATATGCAGATTAGAAAATTAAATTAAGAGTTCTAAAATTACAAGACTTCACAAATTAAAAAAGGCAATTTCATCAAAATGATCATCCAGATGCCTCTATAGTCTATACAATGTCTCAAGCAACTAAACTCCTGCTATATAGTCATAATATCTTTTCTCTGTCCAAGCTTAAACACCAGAATGTGGTTGGAATTTGACAAAGTATTAATACAAAAATATTGTTATGCTCCTCCTTGCATTACAACTCATCTTACAGTGTTGGACAACTATCAGCTTGTTTTCTGACATAACACTTGCAAATGAAACTAGCAATACTGCTCTTTTTCAAAGCTGGAACATGGGCATTCTTCACAATCATGGAATTACAACCCAAAAAGCTGCTTCCTAAAGGGAAAGGAGACTTGGTCGTCTTTCATATTGCTCAGCCATCTAATTTTCTTCAACAGGCATTACATCTGCCTTCAACATTAACCAAGAGGACCATTTTACATTATATCAGAAAAAGCAGAAGAGAATAACCAACAAAGGACTTCCCTCAGCAGTGTACACATTCTTACATGGAAAATATTAGAAGGAAAAATGTGTGCACAAGAGATGCACTTTGCTTTCTTGAAGCATGCATGAATGGAAGGAACCAGTTCACATTAATAAACAACCAAAAACAACAGTAACAACAGCAAAGAAGAACACAACACCGTAAATGAACCAAAATGCATAGTTACACACATCACTCAGTAGCCCAAATTGTGTTGGTACAGTAGGCTAGCAGCTGTGCAGCAGTAGTGAACACTGCACTTTTCCCAGGGCCATGAGGAAGATAGGCAGGGCTCCAAGCATACTATTTCCCGTTGCCTTTTTCTTGCCTCCCTAGCCTAAACCAGTACTGTATAGCTATATGAGTATACCAACAAGATTCCAACAAGTGACTACAACAAAGTTTGTGACACAACTGCATTTTCGCTGGTGTCTTCACAAAAAGAGACAGATTCAATAAACTTGCAAGTAGGAGACTGCTATATTGCCTTAGAAAGGTGAACACGTGAACTCATAAGTCCACTTATGTGTCAGGACAAGCTCCTCTTCAGTTTAGGCTCATGAATACCATTGCTTCAGTCTCCTAAGATAGTGGAATTCATATTGCAAACAATTTTCTTGGCTGTGGTGCTAAGTCTTTGAAGTTAATCACCTTAATAAATGTTCCAAAGTATAAGATTTTTAAAAAAGTGATATACTGCACACTTTGGTCAGAGAGCTGGGTGGGAAGACATTTCCTTCTGCTGATCACACTGTTTAAGCCACATCAGACATACAGCATAAAGCCATACAGAATATTCTCCTTAGGAACTTTGGTTTTATTATTTAATTGCTCAGTCACACACACATGTCAGCTCACCATCATACAGCTGTATGCGCACAGACCTTTACTTATTTATATATTCCCCCAAACAGCTAATCTTTCCCCCTTTCTTTCAAACATCCTTTAAAGAGCAAAAAACCAGGTCTGAGGTCTCATACTCAATTTAATTTTTTTACCTGGATGTCCTGTGAAATTTCAGCTGTGGGAGGTGGAGGAGATTCTTCACACACAGCCAGGCTCCGAACTAGCTTTAACTTTGTACTTGACTAAAGAAAAGTATTTATAATTAAAACTCTATAGTTCACAGACATTTTTCCTCTCAAGTGCATTAAAAAGAACTGCTCATATTTGAATGCTGACTACTTTCAATACACAAATTATTCATTATTCAAGGGCAAAAGGACAAGCAGTTAAAGCTTTGAAGTCATCACGATATCAGCAGAAAGCAACTTCAGTTAATAAAAAAAAGCTGAAGCAAAGAGCAGCACTATTTCCTCTGTCTAGCAACAAGAAGCCACTAGAAATACAACGGCAAAGCAAAAGCAAACAATTAGGCAAATCAAAAATCCAAAAGAAAGGAAAACCACTTTATTGCCAAAGAAATAAGAACAAAATTTAAGTCAATACATTTTTTTTTACAAAATAGCAAGGCTTCATCAAGCATGAAGACTTCCTTAGCATGCCAGCACACAAATGTACTGTACCTTTGACCTTTTTCCTGTCTGTCCAAAAGACTGCACTGGCCGCTGAATGGTGAGCATAACAAAAGAGAGTTTGTATTAAACTTTATATACTGACTGTATAAGGCAATAGTCAATTCACCAATGTGCACAGCAGGCAGACAGCAATTTCATGGTGACCTATTAGCTACAGGGTGACCCACGCCATGAAAAAATGCAAAAAGCAAGGTCTAAAACTGTGCTGTTAGGTTCTTTGTTAGAAAAAAATCAAATTCACATTGCTTAACAACAATTCTGCTTATATATCATGAAGTCACCCAACTTTAGAAGCTGTTAATGACTTAGGAGAAATAACAGGCTAAGGACAGGTGCCAAAAAGAGTTCAGATTGGCAAAAGCATTTCTTGACTCCCACAAATTAAGGTTAGTTTAAATATTCCCTGGGATGGTTCTAATCATCACAGATCAAGTTCTAATTTCTAAAAGAGGTTACAAATGCTTTACCACTACTTTTTCCTAATGTATGTTCTAGTATCTCCTCTTCTTACAACCGCTTACTATACTGATCAGCAAAAAACCCATCTTCAGAGACATTTGCTGATTTGCTACACCCAAGCCAAAAAAAAAAAATGTGTTGGTAGCAAACCATCTTGATACATTAGACTTAAGTAATAAAGAGATACAAGACTGCCACAAAGTGAAAAATATCTGAAAATAGCCATCAACACAAGCACTTTGCTCAGTATGTAAATCAGGTGGGATCTACTTCCCTGCTCTGCCTTCTATTGAATTAAGATCACTGACACTATTAAGATGCTGTTCAAATCCACCTCTCAATGGAAAGGAATTACAGCTCAACCCACAAAGTTTGTAAGTAGACTCACCCCTCCATATTTGCAGCTTTGACTTTTGCGGATTTGATTATTCACAGATTTTATTAATATGTTCTTTCTAGGAATATCTACATCCTCCAGTGCACCTCAATGGTCAACTTTAATCAAACGTCACAGTGAAGGACCTAGAAATTGAGATTCCTAGAGAGAACACTACACTAGGCATTTGTAGCTCATGTAGCACACTTCTATGGTCAATGTCTGGCAGATATTGGCCACAGAGTTGCAATGGAGGACCTAGAGATTCCTAGAAAGGTGTTCTCTCACATAAAAACATAGTGTTTTTGTTATTTGAAGTTTTTCCACATTTATGGGGGTCCTGTGCCCCAACCCCAGTGAATGTGGAAAGACAAGTGTACTTGCAGTTTTTCCAAATACTTCCTATGCAACTCCTCTGTTCCAAGTTTCCATCTGTACTTTGATGGAAGATCACCAAGGAAACCCATCTACACTGCCTTGAATTCCATGGAATAAAGGCAGGATGACATTAACAGCAGCATAAAACAATAATGTTAACATCAACCATGGGTAGCACCGATATGGAAAACATCCATATTGTATATACTGGTGAGAGTTATAGTCTAGACATGAACTGATCAATATGGGCCAATAATTATCACAGCGTGGATGTCATCCTTTATTAAGGAAGTAGTCCACCTTATAACTGCCACCACGCTCAGTCTTGAGCCACTGTAGCACCTTCCACATTCTCTGGCAACTAGTGTATGTGTGTGCGTCGGTAATCAGAGAAGCATCTGGACACTGAATTATTACATCATCATCATCATCATCATCTTTATTTCTATCCTCTCCTTTTTCCAGTTGGGGAATCAAAGTCGCTTACATATAATTAAAAAAAACATCATTAAAAATCCACAAGATATAAAAGTTAAATCAAGATTAAACAATCAAATACTTTAAAACCAGATTTTAAAATATATATCCTTAAAACATGTGCACACATACCAGCACAACAATTAACAAGATCTAGCAGGACATTATTTTGATGGAACAGGTCTTAAATAGTTAATCATCAAATGACTGTTAAAACAGAAAAATCTTGCTTGTCTATCAAAAGGAATCCACTGAGATCTCTGAAGGACCCCAGTACACCTTAGCAGATGATGTAATAATTTCACATCTGGCTATGTCAGCATACACACTTCTCCAATCCCTTCATTATTTCTTTCATTCCCTCTTTATTCGCCAATTGCTACTGAATGTCTTAGACAGTATGCTCTAGTGCCTGAATGGTTAATCCTGGAGGGGTCAAGGGGAT
>NC_056522.1:231509113-231537379 GCF_019175285.1 Sceloporus undulatus
ATTGTGTAGTTCCACATGGAAAACTACTGCAACATGCTGTACCCTACAGGGTCTTGGCCAATGCACTCAAATCCTGAATGCTACAAATCACATGGTATACCAAGAGGAGTCTAATTACGCATGAATTTGTGTCTCTGAAATAGGATCCATACAAAAATGTCTGCAAACATTTTTGTTTTGTGGTACATTAAAAACCAACAAGGTTTATTTTGCATAAACCTCATGGCTTATAGCCCACTTTGATCTGATGAAATGGGCTAGATTCCACAAAGGTTGAAGACCTGGCTTCAGGTCTTCAAATATATCTCATTTCTCTCATTAGTAAAAGCATTGTTTTGAAATTATAATTCATGTTTACAAAGGGGAAGCAATTGCTTTGTGACCATCATCAGGGACAAAGAATGAACTCTTCTTTTTGCTTTGGGTCAACTTGAAGGATTACACATGCTACAATTTTTCTAAGCTTCCTACTGTATTATCTGCCACTAAGATGCTGAACTCACACACACACACACACACAAATTTGGAGAACCCCTTACTCCACTACAATCTACACTTTAAAAAGAGTTCTGTAAAGCACCAAGCTGAAGAACCAGGTTGCAGCAAAGTATAGGCATCCTACATCTTACAGCTGTACTTGGGCTGACATAGAAAGGCCTCATGCTGACAACAATCAGAGGAGTCCAGCAGTCTCACAGCACTGACCAATTATTTTTATAATACTTTGAAAATCACTAGGCACATGGCAAGTTACTCAGCTAGGAAGGACTACAGGAAACAATTTCTTCCTTGAGTTGTTCCGTACAAATGACATTTAAAAAGTGAAAGACTGCAAGCCTAAAGACAGGTGCTGCTTTGATATCCCTCAAATTAGGTAACAAAACGTGTAATTAGCATTCCAACTTGCTAGCTAATCCAAGATCAATGTGGTTTAACACACAAGTTCAGGCATTAGCACCAACCTCTCCCAACTCCTGAAACAAAGGTTAACTACTGAGACAAACTAACAGTTCCCAGGAATGCTGACTGCCATAGTTGAGTATGAAGATCACATGTTGCTGTTGCTCAGAAGGTCAACTTGGACCATAGAAAGGAAAGATTCTATCAAAGTACCATGATTATAGTGAGAGGTAGAGAAACCTCCTCATTAAAGGACAAATACACAAAGAAGATATTTACATATAGTAGAGTCCAGTAAAGATTTGTACCATTTTGAATTTTGAAAAGAAGAAGAAAAACTTAGGACTGAAACACTTCTGCTGGACGTCAGTCCAACTTCTTAGTATAAAAGCATTTGGTAGATAAGTTTGCACAACCTGGGAGAATATACTCAGCTTGCACCAACAGAGGGACTGAAGGAACATTTGAAGGGACATCCTAGAAGCTGGCACAGTACATGTCAACCTTAATCAAGCTTCCCTTGCTAGACTGCATCTGTTTCTCAAAATAGCCATCAGAGAATATGTATAACCCAGAGCCAACATGGTCAGCTGAATATGGGTACTGTACAATCTATGCACAGATTTTGTAAGGCCTTTGGGATCAACAAATCCTGTTAACTCTTTTATGTTCTTCTATCCTAGGCTTTTGCTTCTCACAGCCCACAGTCTTGAAGTAAGCAGGAGGCATACATTTTCCTCTTTCTATAACTGTTTGAGACAGCAGTAATGAAGCTTTAAAATTAAAGGCTCACACATTTGTTGCATGGCTCTGGAAAGTTATATTAACATGTGAATCTTTGCAAAATTAAAAGGGACCCCAAGAGAGAATATTTTCATGTATGAAATGTTAGGTACTGATTTCTCATAAAATGTGGTCTATGGCCCAATACAGACAGGCAACATGGATATGTCTTGCCAAAGATAGCACTTAAGCAAGGACCCCAACAACTGTAAATGTTTTCACACTCTTAAATACAGTCCCTTTTGCCCATTGCTATTTATGAACTATTCAGAAAACACTAAATAATTACTTGAACCAATTATTTGTTTTAAGCCAAAAAAAAAAAAAGGGGGGGGGGGGGGAAAGAAAAATAAAGACTTTTCTAAGAAAATATGTTAGTGTAATTTCATGCCTCTGCAACCTTCAACTAAATTAAAATTCTATTTTAAATGTAAAACATACATGGAGATTTGTCATGATATACAGTAATACTTGTTTCCAACACAATGAAATCAATTGTAATTCAGTGGCTATGAGAAATACTGCACAGTGCACCCACATTTTACGCGGGTGCGGCCTTCAACATACGCTGAAAGCCACACCGGAAAAGCCCCTCGCGTGCCCCGGAAGAAGTAATGGGGCATGCGCCACAGGCGTAAGCCCCATTACTTCTAATGGGGCTCCAGCACGCACAGATTTCCCCTTACACAGAGGGATCCGGAACAGATCCCCGCATAAGGGGAGGGCCCACTGTATATTGAAACAAAGGATTTGAAGACCACTACAATTTGATTCAGCAGACACTAATTTAACTTCTGATGAAATTAAAGCAGTATTGGGGGGGGGGGGCGATAAGAATGGTGAGCAAACGTCTTGTCTCTTTCATCATACTGCTCTCCTGAAAATGTTAGAAACCCCTTCCTTGATTACAGCTACAGTTGTGTGAATGTCTAGGGAAGCAAGTGGAGCTTTGTGTTTTCTATGACTTCGTGTTTTTCATTTTTGTTTTATCTATATATTAATGTTTAGCCTTTAGGCAAGAAATTTAGTTATAAACTAGTTATAAATTTAGTTATAAACAAATCTTTTCAGGAAAAATGTTTCAGTAAACATCAAATTTGGGCCTTAATTATGGACACACTTAGCTAGAAATAAGCCTCAATAAACAGGACTCTTCTGAGCAGACAATCATGCGATTCCGTATTAACTATTTCTCAGTTTCATTAATTCTTCCTGCTACATCATCCCTCTCTTAAGACACTTCTTATTTGATATGTTGGGTCCCATGCCCACCCTCCTAATAGGACAGAGATGTGTTCTTTAACTCTTTTACACTGCCTAGCACTTATTCATCTGTTTTATCTGTTTTTTTTACTTATTAGCAAAAATGAGTTTGGACTAGGAGTAAGGAATTTTTATAGTATGAAAAATAACTGAAACTAAAAATCAAAAAGACCACATACAACCTAACACATTATAAAAGAGGTGGGTTTTTTTTTAATTGCATGATGGTTCTTTATAACCAGAACAGAACTGTTAAGAGAAATGAACTCTGACAGGCAAAACTAGTTGACAATAAAGAAGCCACAGTTGTTAAAAGGAACTGTCCCAGCCCTTTAGAGTCAGAACTCAAATATTAATGCTAGGTAAACAAAAATCAAGTACACACAAGCCCTAATGGACTACTAACATAAAATATGGCTACAGAAAAGGAACTCCCACTCCTCCAAATACATAAAGCATGTTATCACATTTATGGGAACCTTTACTCATTGCAAACTTTATAGACACCATATTTTGACAAGGAGTTCTCGCTATTGTATACTGACAAATCATCTTAGCTTTCTATCACGTGGAAAAATAGTTATGCAAGCACTATTTAGTTCCATAGTTAACTGAATGGTATGTTTTTCCTACAAGAAAGCTTAGAAACCTAGCTTCAAATCATTTCCTAGAACAACACCAACCACAGAAATAATTAAGGGATCAGGTAAGGGAAAGGTCAAGTATCAGAGAAATTATACCGAGTTTTGTATTTCTTAAAATACAGTACTGTACTGTTGAAATCAAATCCTGCCTTACTCACTAGGAAATGAGCAAAAAAATGTATTTAAAAATGCCTTTGGATAAAAATATGATGGGAGAAAATTCTCTTACCTGAACATCACGTCTATTATCAGAACATCTTTCATCCTTTTCTCCTTGAATTTGCTCATGGCTTTCTGATTTTATGAAGTGTTCCACTGTGGTATTGTCTTTTACTTCTGCTTCGGAACCTTTCATTGTATCACTTTCCTCCTTTACAGTAACAGTATCAGTCATCCTCATTAGAAAGGGTTATTTTAAAAATCTAAAGGAAACACGGAGCCTTTAAAAGAAGAACAGGAGGAGAAGAAAAGGGGCATTATAATTATTATCTATTTTATCCCAAATCAAAGGGCATATAAAAAGAACAGTCTTAAAAGGCTGTTACTGAAGATTGATCTCCTTCTTCAGGATTACCCACATCATGAAAGACTGGATTCCAAAATCTTTGCAACAATCAAATCTGGTGGTTAAAATCAGGTGAGATTTCTTAACCTTATTTAATAAGAAGGGCACAATCTTCACTCATTCAAATTCCAGTGAGATCTTCCAAATGGCATTTTGAAGTTGATCCAAGAAATATTTTACTTCTGTTCAATATTCTCTTCATATTATTTGCATTTCAATGGCAACAAAAACAGAGACTGTGGTTCAGATTTGTTCCTCTATGAATGAACAGTTCATTCTACTTCATAGAAAAGAGGGATCCAGCAGAGGTTACTCTTTCCTTTCCTCTAAAGGCTCTAAGACCACCTCTCACACTGTTCTGGAAGGCCTCCTCAACCTTCTGGAGCAGGTTTCCAGGAGGCAAAGGAAGAAAGGGTAGGAAAAATAACAAGAATCACTACTTCCATCTGCTTCTTAAAGCTCTATTGACCATACATCTGGATCCAACCCACATTTTATTCTCAACTGGACAGTCCAATGATGTAAAGCAAATGAAAACAAGATGATGAATCCCATCTTGGGAGAAAGGTGAGATAAAAATTCAGTGAATAAGTCAATCAACAGAGACTGTGGATCAATAGGGAATTTTTAACAGCCACAGCTTCATGGTTCTCCTCAGCAACTTAAACTGAATCTTTCCTAACATACCATGGTCTCAAATACACCAGTGTTAATCCAGTTAACATTAAGTAAGTTCCATTCTAGATATGGTTTGTTAGCCATGTTCAGAAGCAGGTTTCAAAGACTGACTACAAGGGAATAAAAGTACTTCTAATTTAACACAGGAACACTACACATACCTTACCTAAGAAAAATGAGCGAAAAAGTCAGCAAGGAAATTGAAAAAAGAGTGAGCTGTATGCAATTCTATGCTACCTCTAAAACCCAAAAAAGTTATTTTAGCCCTTGCCCTATATCACATGGCTATTGTCCACAAAGTGGGGGCGGGAATGAAAAATCACTGGGGGGGATTAGAAAAATGTGTAATGTGCAAATGCAGGTGTTTCCAACTCTCAAAGGAATGAGAAAAATATTATTCTCATTGATTTTCAAGGCAAATGTTACAATCAATGTAACACAGCTGTTCACCTTAATATTCTGAACACGTGTCCTCCTGACTTAGTAATATCTTAGAACTGCCTCTTGGGAACATTGAGACTTTTGAATAAAGACATTGGTCTGCGTTGTAAATGAAGACTTTTCTTCCTCGTTTCAGAACAACTATATAATCAATAAATGTTTTGTATTGCTTACCTGATGTATCCTGTAGATTTGCGACTGTGGCCTCCCACGAAAATAAAATAAAATAATCCAAGGATTTTTTTCACAGTCATCAACCAAGATGTCAGTTGTGATGACCCATCTGGAATCTGGAAAGAGTCCCATGTCCTTATCACCATTGGAGATCCCTGGACTGTATTATACTTTCTGGCATCAGCAATACCATCCCTTTTAGACACCTAAACGAAGATTTCAAATAGTAATTTAGCATTTCATTTATTTAAATTATTTTATTTTAATTATTAAGTTCTTTCTAATATTCTCATTCTGTAATTTCCCCTCAGGTTACATGTTTGATGGAACTTTTCTGAAAAGCAGTCTCCAAGATACAACAAAGCAAATTATGTTAATTAATCTGTATCAGTAAAACTGACGATGACAAAAACTGGACTGGAAAAGTTTTCTGAAGAAGTCTGTTGAGATTCTGCTGAGATTCAAAAGGTACACTAGAGGGTTAATCTCAAAGTACCATCATTTTTACGTGTCTTTTCTTCATCCTTCTCATCCATCAAGGGTTTTATTGAGAAGACGACCTTTCAATACAAATGAATGTCATGTTTCTGGTCAACACAATGCATAGGACCAAGGCAAAGAGAAGCAGGATCAAAGTACAAAGGATTTCTAAGGTCCAAAACAAACAGAAGAAATAATCCAGTTTGAGACTGCTTTCAATGCTAGGGAATTCTGGGAAATGTCATTTTGTGAGACATTTAGCCTTCTCTGTCAGAGAAGCTCTGGTGCCATAATAAACTACAATTCCCAGGATTCCCTAGCACTGAGCCAGGGCAGTTAAAGCGATCTCAAACTGGATTATTTCTATAGTGTGTTTTGGGCCTAAATGATATCAATATAAACATCCCTATTCAGTTTTATGGTATAGTGTCAGTACCTTGCAGAATCAAGAATTAACAGCTCCCCTATAAAGCAGCCTTGGATCCCATCCTGGGAGAAAGGCAGGGTATAAATTAATAAATTATAATAAAATAAAGAGTTAGATGCAGAAATGTCAGTAGCTTATTCTGTGAAAGTTCTAGAGCTGCCTTTAGATCCTGATGTTGGTGAAACTGCATCAACTGTGACTTTACAGCAGTGTTTAAAGTATCATAGGCTCCATACAGACAGGCCAAAATAAAGCTGCTTCCAGTTACTTTGGAGGTATGCTGTTTAAATGATTCATGTGTACCAAGAGTCTGTAAGCTGCTCCAAAGCTTAGGACTGGATCGTGGCTTTGGCGCGGCTTTTGGACTCTTTGTATGCATGCATCATTTAAACAGCATACCTCCAAAGTGACTTGAAGCAGCTTTATTTTAGCCTGTCTGTATGGGACCATAGAATCATAGAATCGTAGAGCTGGAAGAGATCGCAAGGGCCATCCAGTCCAACTCGCTACCATGCAGGAAATCTCAATCAAAGCATCCCTGACAGATGGCCATCCAGCCTCTGTTTAAAGCAGAAGTATAAAGTCCACTCAACAGGTCATGTTGGGGTGCTTTGTGAGTTCCTGCATGGTAGCGAGTTGGACTGGATGGCCGTTGAGGTCTCTGCCAACGCTATGATTCTATGATTCTATGAATGACCCATAGACATCTCTGCCTTTGACCCAATGCAGATCTGTACATGCAATTATACTGGCATTCATACCACTTCATGCAATCTAGGTACAACTGGGTAGAGGAGTGGCCAAGAAGATGGGTGTCCAGACCATCTTCTGTGGACTTTCCTGCTCCATGAGCATCTGCCCTGGGGGGTAGCACCTCTTCCCTAGGATCACCAATTCTCTTCCTTTTGCCCTCCCAAGGCCTGTTGGGCTGAAGAGTGAAAGAGAGAGGGAAGAAGAAGACAAAGAGAGAAAGGTCCACCCCTCCCACCAAAGTGGTGACAGCATGGCTCTGTCTCCCCGCTTTCTCTCTTTCTCCTCCACCTTCCCAGTCCTCCTCGCCTAAGTCATTACCTCCAGAAATTCCAAAAGGAAAGGTAAAGAAGATACTCTCTGTTGCAAAGACACCTTGGCCAAACAAGTTCCCTCAGCCCTGCAGGCTGTCCCTCTTCACTTTCTGGTTCCTCTCCCTTCCACCTGCTTACTTTTGCTGCTTGCCCTCGACCAAAGCATGACCAGGTTCTGGTGGCAGTGCCTCATAAAGGTTCCCTGAAACCATGTTCAGCTGCAGGAATGGCACTGCTCTTGCCCTACAAATATTTGTGTGTGGTTACCCTCCTCCCCACATTCCTCACTCTTCAGCTGGAGCAAAAACAAACTATGTTGTGCAGAATGACAGGCTTTGGAGTTGCCAGTGTGCGCAAAATTGGAAGCAAAAGGGGATGGCAAGAGGCAGGCTGGCTGGCGTAATCAGTGGTGGCTGGAGCAGTGTTTCGGACGTCTTTGAGTAAGATGTTATTATGCATGTGAGTGTATGCGCTTACGTGTGTGTAGCTCTGTCTTCAGGAACTTCTCTCCTGTGTTGTTCAAAGCAGTGCACAGGATGGAGGAATGAGAAGCAAACTAGATTACTCTGCATCTCACGTTTGCACATACATACAGCAGCAAGGAGTCCCAACACTTCACACCACTTGACACTCTACTAACATACACGGAGTGGTGGAGATACATCAGCGAGGTCTCTAGTGGCCCAAAAGCCCTCCTCTTGGGGGGGGGGGAGACAAAACCTAGTCAGCTCAGTTTGGGGGATTTTTTAAAGAAGTCATTTACCATATATCCCACAACTTTAAATAAATATAGTTGATGCACTTTAGGTAAATCTTGAGTTGAGTCTTGGTGGTTCACAGTAACAAAAGGCATTTAAAGAGGTCCATGGTAAAGAAAATGGATAGGGAGAAAAAGTTGTCTTTTCTCATTATACTGGAACCTGTCTTATCCACTGAAACTGAAAAATGGGAGATTCAGGATAGATAAAAACAGTATTAAAATGTGGAATTAATTATCAGAAGTAGTCATCATGGCTGTCACACTGGATGGCTTTCAGAAGGGATAAATTAATGACAGGTGGTACTACCAGATGGATCAAAATTCTCTCTAGTACCAGAGACTGCAAACCGCTGTATATCAGCTACTGGGGAGCATGAGTGGGAGACTGCTACTTTATTCATGTTCTGCTTGTGGACTTCCCACACACAACTGGCTAAACAGAGTGGAGAACTAGACAGAACCTTGGGCTGATATAACATGATTCTGTATATTTGTTGTATGATTCAAGGACACCAACCTGGGGCAAGGTTAATGTAGCCAAACCAATGCCATTAAGTGGTGAGAGCCCCTCGATTCTATCGCTCATGCAAGGTTGCGAAGGGAGGGGGAACACAAAAATACCAGGGTCATTTTTTACCAAATATATAACTGCATTTTAGAATTCTGGAATTTCATGTTTGCTGTTTAGCAATAGCAGGGATTAACAATTCAAACTGACAGAAATTCTATTCACTAGTTTTTAAAAAGAAAATGGCTCAGCTCCATTCCCCTTACAATTAACCTGATTTAGAGAAAGTTATAGGCTTGTAAACACTCGCACAAGTAGCATATTAAAAAGCAGAACCACGTGTTGAAAAGGTGGAAGACATCCATGATGCACACAAAGGTCCTAGGGAAAGATTTACAGTGTCCCAGTTGCAGCTACATCTACCATTTTCAAGAGCCCTCATTCAGACCACTGTGAGGAACACAAAATGGCCTTATAAGGCCACACGCAATCTCTGAGCCTTATTTTGCCCACCCCAACCTAATATCTCTCATTGAGAACAGATAGAATTGGCGCTTGTTACCTTTCTTGTCTCCTCCCACAAGATCTCCAAGAAAGGTCCTCAATCATTCAGAAAATATGCTGGCTACATTTATAGGGAAATGCCATTAGTTCTTCCTTTTAGAGAAGTGAATGCATCGGTACAAGGCCAGTTATTAAAATGAAGTCATCTAGTACAGTTAAAGGACTGAAAGCCTAGTATCAGCAGCTGCTGGCTAGATAAGAATGAATGCCTCTGTAAGTAACAAATATAGATTGTTTGTTACTGACGGGCTTACTGAATGTATTGAATATGTTCAAATCCAGACCAAATTTAATTTATCAGATAATTGAGCCTCTCATATAAAAACTATGTGTCTTCTGCTCATAATCCCTTTGAAGAATGGCTACTAATTTTCTCAAGTGAATGAATCCCATTTTGTTTGAATGGCGTGGGAGTTCTCCAGCACAATGCTCCTATATCCAATTACATTTTGCTAAGTTTCTTCACATTAAAGCTATCCATTTGATTTACCAATCTTAGCACGTGTGTGGATTCAACAAACAGTTATATCATTTCATATAAAGAAGGAAGGCATGAAGACAGTGTTTCTAAAAAGTAAACACAAACCAATTGACCCAGGCTAACATTTTCTACTTATGAATAAGACAGTGACATAGGCCTGAAACGCATGGGGCTAAACAAAGAGACTTCCAGAAACTTTGGGGGAGTGGAGTTCAAACAACACACACACCCAAAGTGGCTGGAAGTCACCCTGGCACCACAATCCAGTCCTTTGGATTGGATCAAAAAGGAGCAGATTAAATTAGTCTCCTGGTGGTGCCACTTTGGGACTGCAGTGGCAGCTATGCTTCAGCGGGTCACGCTCAGCCTGACAGCGGCCTGACAGTGGCCTGAGCAACCTCCAGCCACTCCTTCCAGAGAGTGTGCTTCGGCCCCTTGACACAGTACGTCTACCCAGACACGGGCATACTACGTATGCACACTTCATAAGGCTGTATGAAAACACATTTTGCAATGTGCAAACAGCCAGCCAGCACTGCAATGAAACAACTCAGTCGGCAACTTTCCTCTTCATATTGTATTGGGATTATTAGAAGACCATATTTGTATTTGAAATATTGTCCTCCATCTTACAAGGATGACAAATATATCTTGTTTAAATCATGAACTCATTTCAAATGGTTTTCTCAAAAGCAGTATCAAAATGCAGCACTGTTGCAGCATCTCTCACAAATGCCTTGTATGGTTTCTGGCTTCACACTGATGAACAGAAGAAAGTGTTACAAATAGGTCAAGACCATTGGGAATTCTGTTGTTTTCATATAGCAGGACTGCAGTTAAGACTTGAAACATGTTCAGCCAACAAAAGGCACTATGCCTGGTCAAACATGATGGCAACTAGGAGACAAAAGAGCTTCAATGTGAAGTTGAAGGCTTTCATGGCCAGCATCCATAGTTTTTTGTGGGTTTTTCGGGCTATGTGGCCATGTTCTAGAAGAAACATCAGGAAGAAACTCTTCTAGAACATGGCCACATAGCCCGACCCCAAAAAAAACCAAAAAAAAAACCAAAAGAGCTTCAGTTTTTAAATATATAGACCTAGTTGAATTGCAATATTAGCTGAGATGTAATAATCAGTGTAAACAAAAGCAAAAATACAGCAATATGGAGAAAGATTAAGAGTGTATTGCCCAGTAGAGGGCAGTAAGCTCCTTCCACATACATATCAAATATATAGACTGATACTTGACACTTCAGGAATTCAGAATCCTTATAATATATCTACTGTGTGTTTTGTGACAATATTTCTACTTTAAAAAAAAAAGATGCTACATGAGTAACTTTCATCCCTTTATTAATTACATCAGGTATAGAAAATCAGTCATACATAATTGTACAATAAAATATACTTATATCTGGCATCTTCTTTTATAAAATAATAGAAAAATACAATTTAAAAAATAAACCACTATTAAAACATAATTAAATAAGATAATTGAAGGGATGTCACACTGAGGAGGGAGCAAGCTTGTTTCTGCGCTCCAGAGAACAGGACCCAGAACAATGGATGCAAGCTACAGGAAAAGAGATTCACCTGAACATTAGGAGGAACTCCTGACAGTAAGGGCTGTTCGACAGTGGAACAAACTCCCTTGGAGTGTAATGGAGTCTCCCTCCTTGGAGGTCTTTAAGCAGAGGCTGGATGGCCATCTGTCGGGGATGCTTTGATGGGAGTTCCTGCATGGCAGGGGGGTCGGATGGATGGCCCGGTGCCTCTTCCAACTTGTGGTCTCTTCCAACTCTACGATTCTATGATTCTGATACAACAGTGTTTGTATATATGACTAAACTTCCAAACTTATGCATGATTACTTAGAAAAGCTTCACTAAAGCAGCATGGATAGGATTAAGGTTTCAATCATATACACTTGCAGAAGTGAGCCCTATTAGCTGCATAACTTTTATTCTAATGAATTGTAAACAAAAGAAAGGGGAAATCACTGTGGTTGAAAAAGACATCACAAGGATATTCTCTTTCAAACTGTAGATAGAACAATATTTTGTGGTCACCTTGCAAAGAAGGTGTCTTCGTGAGAGATGCTACAATGGTTTAGCAACACTATCATTTTTGTAAAAATAAACTTTTCAACAATCATAATGCAATTATTCCCTTCCAAAATAATTATGCTGCAATTTCCTCCTCCTGAACAATAGTCAATCAAGTTTGTCAACTAACTTCGGAAATCTTTCCAAACAGTCCTCGTACCATTTCTCCAGTGTATGTCCCTGCCCCTCCAGTTTTGTTAAGCAACTACTAAAATATCATTAAAAGAATTCATCATATTAAGTGCAGTTTTATATGTTAGTAATATTCAAGTGTGAAAGCCAGTTTGATGTAATGGTTTGAGCACTGGACTATGAATCTGAAGATCAGGGTTAGATTCACTGTTTGGTCATGGAAACCCACTAGGTGACCTTAGGTAAGTTATGAACTCTCAGCCCCAGAAAAGCCTGCCATCGGTTGCCTGAGTTGCCACAAGTTGGAAATGACTCGAAAACACACAACAAAATCCATGCAAGGTTGCAAGTCAGATCAAGGTTTGTAAATAATTTTAATACAGTTTAATATTTTAATGTGCAATTGTTTAAACATTTTAAATTATTTAATTGTTTTTAAACTTTATATTTATACTTTTTAATGCTTTTATGTTGTTTTTAAATTGTATTGTTTAAAATTTGCTGTTAGCTGCCTTGAGTCCCTATATTGGGAGAAAGGCAGGATATAAGTAAATAAATAAACAGTCAGCTCTCCATATCCATAGATTTTTATACATGGATTCAAGCATCCATGGTTAGAAAATAATTTTAAAATGTATAAATTCCCCCCCAAAAAACAACCTTGATTTTGCCATTTTATATAAGGGACACCATTTTACGACACAATTGTATTTAATGGGACTTGAGCATCCATGGATTTTGTTATCTTAATCAGTTGTCCTGGCAACTTACAAACATGTTGGCTCAGAGACATTTTTAGCATGGCTTAATGCAAGGTGTAGTGGTTTTAGTGCTGGACTGCAAGAGACCAGGGTTTGATTCCCAGCTCAGCCATGAAACCCACTGGGTGACATGGCAAGTCACACTCTCTCAGCCTCAGGGGAAGGCAACTGCAAACCGCCTCAGAACAAATCTTGCCAAGGAAACCCCATGATAAGTTTACCCTAGGGTCACCATTAGTCAGAAATGACATGAAGGCACACAACAACAGTTTGCATAACCTTCTGAGTTTTGAATGATCTTTGGTTTCATTTATGAAAACCATAATTGCCTACTTACATAGGGTAAATGGTAATACATTGGAATTTAATTCTAGATCATTAAAAAAATTATGCAAGACATTTTCAGAAATAAATGGTTACCTCTTAGAGTTTGTTTGTTTTTAACCAAAAATTGGACCGTGATCAAGTACGGTAACCTTTAGGCCTCCTTTTACCATAAGGAGAATGATCTAGTACTTTCAGTGCAATGAAGAAGCAAGATCACCCTTGAGAATTCTCAGTCCTCAAATAATCCCTGCAGTGCTAACTAGTCTGACAAGGCAGCCATGCTCACATCTCTCTTTTTCTTCTAGCACCGTACCAAGAAAGCACCAAGTCTCTTTCTTCTTCAGAGCATATATACAGTCTGATCCAGGTGCACCAAGCTGCTCCAAATTTAAGGAAAGAGCAACACATTACAAAGCCCAGTCCATGGTGGGTTTCAACCCAACTCATAAACAAAACTCGCTAAATGGGTGCAAGGATCAGACAACTGGCTTCACAACATGCCTGGTCCCATGACGGTGGGACCTGTTTTAAAACAGTGTTTATGTTTGGCCTCTATACCTGTGTTACGTTTTTGAAAACAAGACCCACATAACCTGGAAGAGGCTGAACCACTATCTATCATCTTAAATGCCACACTATTTTCAACTGATAATTGTTTATTTAAAAGTAAAGGTTTTGACAAGATTGTCTAGTCATGTCTGACTGTAGGGGATGGTGCTCATCTCCATTACTAAGCTGAGGGAGCTAGTGTTTTGCGATGACTACTCCATTGGTCATGTGGTTAGCATGAATGCACCGAATGCTGTTACCTTCCCACTGAGAAGTGGTACCTATTTACCTACTTGCGCTTTTACATGCTTTGAAACTGCTAGGTTGGCAGAAGCTGGGACTAGTGACAGGAGCTCTCTGCATCACGCAGCACTTGAGTCTCGAACTGCCAACCCACCGATCTTGCAGTCATCAGAGTCAGCATCTTAACCACTTTCATTAATTTAATTTACTGTGGTAAATTGCAGTTTACCACAGCATTTAATATTTTAAAGCTGTATAAAGATCTATGAGTCATAATGCCAATAAAAAAATCTGCACTGATGTGATCCCTGTTCTAAAATGCATCAAAAGCAAAACATGTTACACTGAGAACATTAAACTGTCTAGACTTATTAGACAGAAAAGCACACCAGCTTCCTCCAGTAAGTCCCCTAGAATTAATGAAAAAGATACATAAGGCACATAGAGTACTACAAGAGCTTTAGAAACTTTTTCATTTTTGAAATTAACACTTCTCTTTCTCTCACATCAGAACAATTATGGACAACCAAGCACTCCCCAAATCTTTGCTTCCTTAGAAACAGCACTGCTTTATTTGGGGTAGGAAAGGGACAGCAGTCTTGATAGCTTGGAGACATCCGGCATTGATCTGTTCTACTTGAGGTCTGAAAGAACAAAACAGCAAAGCACAGCACAGAAGCTACGTTTTCCATACGAAAGACAATAAATGAAAGGTCACCAAATCTACCAAAGGTCGCCTTTGGGCAGAGACTTTGTCCTGGCTATTTGCAAAGCAGTATCTTTTGAACAAGTGAGAACTGGAGGAAAATCAAGTTGTCTTCCTCAGAAAACCAAACAGTCACATATTTCCATGTCACACTGCTGCACAGATTGCTTTTTTCTAAATACCAGGAACTTAATTATTTTGCTCTCCTTACATCTGTGCAGTACAAAACCAAGCTGACACTTTTGATTCGTTTAATACATAAATGAAGTTGCTATTATTTGGCTTAAATGTCAACAGAAAGTACAATTAATATGACTGATAGAATTATATGTCCACCCACACATATGTAATATTAGTACATACAGTCTAACTTTAAAACTAACTCTTTCTTTTCATAAAAAAATTCCTTTTATGCTATTTATGGTTTGATAGGTAAGTCCTTAAGTACCATTAAGGCCAATCTATTTCCCAATTAGCTGCAAGGCTTAGGTAAGATTATCTGCAACTCTCCCAAATGCCTTGCTATAGTCCAAAGTAGTAACCATGGAAACAGCAAGAAGAAAATGCTAAAAATCTATTTTTTCATTGCTCTATAAAAACATTTTCCAGCAAGAAAGAACATTTGTACCCGAACATTTTTTTTAGAACTTCCTTTCACGTAGGTATCTGCTGTTCTTTTGCTCTGGCACACTACAACCCAAATTCTCCATCAATCTGGAAAATAAACACAGCCACTCATAATAAGCTAGTTATTTTTACAAGTTACATGTTTAACCTAGCCATGTACATAGGAACTCCACAGATACACCAATGCATATACACTGGTAAATTAAAAGAAAAACAAAGCCTGAGAAAGACCTGTGTGGTTTTTTGATGTACAAAACACTGATGGATCACTGGCAGATGAGAGTAAGAGAATGGGAGAAAAAGTGATATCCAGTCTGCTCATGTCCTAGGTAAGTAAATACAGTGAACCGACCACATTTGCTGGGGTTAGGGGCACAGGACCCCTGTAAAAGTGGGAAAATGGCAATTAAAAAAACACTATTTTTTGTACCTGGGAGAAAAACTCTCTAGGAATCTCTAGATCCACCAGGTCAAGATCTGCCAGAAGCTGACCATGAAATTGTGCTGAAGGACCTACAAATGCCTCAAGAAGTGTTCTCCCTAGGAATCTCTAGGAGTCTAGATCCTCCAGTATGACTTTTGGCAGAAGTTGACAACAGATTCATATTGGAGGACCTCATGAGAACATACTAATCAAATCCATGAATAATGAAATCCGCAAAAGTCAAAGCTGTAAATGTGAAGGGCCAACTGTATTCTACAAGCTGTGTGGAATTGGGTTTGGGAGGATGCTCAAGAACGTCACAACTTCTAATAAGCATCTTAGAAGTTGGTGGAATTAGGGTTGCTGGGGGGGGGGGATCAACTCCTCTCCCTTCCCTATTCATGGGGGAAAGGAAGTCCAGTTCTGGGCACCACAATTCAAAAAGGATGTTGAGAAACTGGAGTGTGTCTAAAGGAGGGCGACTAAAATGGTGAAGGGTCTGGAAATCATGCCCTATAAGGAACAACTTAGGGAGCTGGATATGTTTAGCCTGGAGAAGAGAAGGTTAAGAGGTGATATGATAACCCTGTTTAAATATTTGAACAGATGGCATATTGAGGAGGGAGCAAGCTTGTTTTCTGCTGCTCCAGAGACCAGAACCCGGAACAATGTATGTAAGCTGCAGGAAAAGGCTGGATGGCCATCTGTTGGGGAAGCCTTGATTGTGATTTCCTGCATGGCAGGGGGGTTGGACTGGATGGCCCTTGTGGTCTCTTCCAACTCTATGATTCTATGAAATGAAAAAGGACATTTTTTCCAATGTTTAGCTTCTCCACTACATTCCTATCAAATGCCCTCTAGCACAATAGAAAGGCAAAAGAAGCTGTTTCATATCAGGCCAGACTACTTGTCCATTTCAGCCAAGACAGTCTATTACAACTGTGACCAAATTTCCTAGCAATAAAACAAAGATCTTTCAAATCACCTGCTATATTTTTGTTTCCATCACCTTTTTATTTGTTCTTGCAGTGTGTTCCCTTGCTAGCAGCAAAGCAACTACACTCTCAGATTAAATTTCACTTTGATGTCTTGAATCTTTCCCTTTGATATCTACTATAGGCCATCTGTTCCTAGTGATTTATTTCTCCCAAGTGTTTTGAGTGCAACTTCCACTTCACTTTCTAAAACTGTAGGTTCATCTTCAAAGGTTATTCCTTGAATGAATCTGTCATCATTTGCTCTCTTTTATGTAGTTTTATTCTCACTTGTCAAAAAATAGAAGATATCTTCTATCTCTCTGAACTGAAGAGACACAGAATATGAAAACAAAAAAGGAAGAACAAGGGACCTCTTCTTCAAGAACTGACAAACAAAGGAAAATGTAATCCAAGAGTGGGGAAGCTTTATAACCTGCGGGGGATTATATGACCAAGTACAAATAAAAAGATGATAGAAACAATACACTGGAAAAACTATACAAAGGAAATGAAAGGATAACAGATTAATTTGAGGTAGAACCATGTGAAGATAAATCTACAATTTTAGTAAGTGACGTGAAAGCCGCACTCAAAACCCTTGGGAGTAATAAATTACTAGGAATAGATGGCATATTAATAGAGTTGCTTCAAGCTACTGACAGAATCTAACTTTAATTAAAATCTGTCAACAAATATGGAAAACAAAACAATGGCCCACAGACTGGAAATACTCAATATAGTTTGCAATCCCCAAGAAAGGAGATCCCACAGGATCAATGCATTAATTTCCCATTAGAGCTAAGTGATGTTCAAAATTCTACAAGGAAGACTTTTACCATATATAGAATGAGAAATGTCAACTATCCAAGCTGGGTTCAGGAAAGTAAGAGGCACTAGGGATCATGCTGCAAATATATGTTGGATAGTGGAGCGCACAAAAAAAACTGAGAAGGAAATAAGCCTGTGCTTATGTGGTGCTGAAGAAGAGTCCTACCGATACCATGGATTTGCTAGAGCAAATCAAGCCTGAACCATCCCTGGGAGCCGAGATGAGTAAAATGAGACTGCCACACTTTGGACATATCATGAGGCAACATGACCCACTGGAAAAGGTAATAATGCTTGATCCAGTAGAAGGCAGCAGGAAAAGGGAAAGACCACATTTCAGATGGATAGACTAAATCAAGGAAGCTACAGCTCTATGTCTGAAAGACTTGATCAGGGCTATGGCTGATAAAAGTGACTTGGAGGTCTCTCATTCAAAGAGTCACCATAAATCAGGGGTGCACAACTTGCGGCCCAGGGGTCATATGCAGCCCGCCAAAGGATTTCTGAAGAGAGGGAGGGAGGAAGAAAAGAAAGAAAAAGAAGGGAGGGAGGGAGGGAAGAAAGAAATAGGGAAAGAAAGAAAGGAGGAAGGGAGGAAAGAGAAGCAAGGAAATAAAGGAGGCGGAGGGAGGGAGAAAAGAAAGAAGAAAGGAGGGAAGGAGCAGGGAAAGGAAGAAAGGAGGAAGGGAGGAAAGAAAAGCAAGAAAATAAAGGAGAGAGGGAGGGAGGGAGAAAGAAAGAAAGATGCAAAGAAAGAAAGAAGGAAAGAAAGAAGGGAGGGAGGAGATGCCTGCCCCTTAGTAGGGTGACCAGAGTTTCCCTCCTTTTCCTGGACATGTCCCCCATCTCAGCCTTCCTGTCCAGGATGGGGGATTCCACAATGTCCTCCATTTTGAGCATGGCTAAGAAGTATGGATTTACATTTATATGCTTCCAGCTTTTATTTGGTCATGCCCTCCATTTTGCTTGAATGTCCTACATTTTACCTAAATGACCTACATTTCACTGTCCTAAACCCACTGGCAGCCTGAACAACCTGGTCGACCTTAATTCGACCCCTACCTCCTTCCAAGTTGGGCACCCCTGCCATGAATTGGAAGTAGAATTGTTTACCCTTCCCTTTCTATTTAGCAAGGACTGAACAAAACTATGAAGCTCAGACTGCCTGAGATTGTAAAAAGCAGTGTACCCTTCACAGGCCAAGAAGAAACTGCAATATTCTGTTGCAAGCCCCATTTGTTTCTCTTGCTTTCAAAGGCCATTTTGCACTCTCTCTCTCTCTCTCTCTCTCTGGATCTGGCAGAAAGATTGTTATAAAAATATTCCTTTTTGAAATGCACATCAAAGCTTGTCAATACTTTTTAAGGGGGAAAGAGTTTTGTAACAATCTTTACAGCAGTTAGATAAAAGCCACTCAAGATATTAAGATTATACCAGAGCAAGAACAAAGAGGTTAAGGTGCCAGTTGACATCCATTTTGCTGGAGCTATGCAGGTTTATCTCTCATAAAACAATTACTATGGCATCTGCTTTGCAATCCTACAGGAGAGAGGGAAAGGGAAAAAATTACTTATGGCCTCGCCATCTTGTTTTAATATAAATACCATTCATCTTTCCATTTCACAATATCTTACCTGCAAAACTGCCAGCACTGCAGTGTGCAGATTCCAATTTGTTTCACTCAGCCACATGTTTCTGAACTGACTAATATAAAGGCTGCATCACATAATATACAATCAGCACTTAAAGGAGATTTTTGATTCAGAAGTGTTAAGCAAGTCCGGAGGTACTGTAACTGGCCAAAATCACCAAAAATAGATTTATCATGGGTTTCATTATATTTGAACACTTTCTGACCAGAAAATATCCAACTGCCAATAGTATAAAATCTAGGGATTGGTCTTTTGCTCTCCCACAGTGAGATGGTACTAATTTAAACACCAAGACAGAAGTATATCCCTTTATTTCTGCCTGTCCTCTGTCAATATTTTCCCCCTTTATCATTACCATCACTGCCATACTGTATACCAAATATTTTATAAATGTAATTTTGTTCATTATGATGGCAGTTTTAGTTTGGGGGGGGGGGGATCTGAAAGAAAGACATGCTCAAAACCACTTCTTAGATCTGTGAGTGAAGTATGATAAGAACCTTCTTCCAACCTCACTTTAACTGCCTTACCACAGCAATTCGTTTCTTTTAACAGTTCCTCATATACTGTTTTATTTAAACGAGGTGAAAAACATTCATGATCATGAATGAAAATAACTAGTCTTTAATCATATTCCCACATTTAACTCCATCTGTATATATATTTTTTTAATTTCTACAGTCATAAAAGAAAGAAAAGATTTTATCTGGAATTATACCCAGGTTCAGGCTTATGTATAGTCAAATGGACTTTAGCATTAGTCAAATGGACTTCAGCATATCTGTAGAGAAGCTTATATAGAAACTTCTTCGACTTGTTGTCAAAGAAGAAAATTGAGAATTGTCCAAAGGTGTTACTGACTGAAATGAAACATGTTCCTCCATCAATATAATGTTTCCACTAGTAGTTGAAGAAATGAGAGCAATTTTTACTTCTTCTATTCCAGAAGAGTGGGGAAACATCTCAGGATCTGAGAAGCAGGCTAACTGTCTCCCTCCTAACTGAACTGATAGCTTCTGCCGGTGGAGCAGATTTGGAAATTATAGGAATTAGGGGAAACTGAAAGAAGCCTTCCATTGATAGAAAGACACTAGTTAGTTTCGACCCATTCTTCCCCTTCATTATTCAGTTATAAAACCTATATATAAAAAATGGTACCAAATAATTATCAATTGTCCATAGGTATGTAATATTTGAGCCCCAACTTCTTTATCAGGTAACAGAACAATTAAAATAATTCAAATGAAAAGATAAGTATTTACTTAAAGTATTTTAAGATTAAAAAAACAAGATCAAGATAATCCAATAGTCTGGTTAACAGATGATTGCTATTTAAGTATTACATTGTATTCTGAACGTTAAAAACGTTTTGACACAGTTATATATCCAGTTTCCCCTTTTAATCAATTTCATCTGGTTATGACATAAAACATGTATTTGCCACAAAATGTATTTAATTTATACACTCTAGAAATCTCAATGGAAAAAGAAACTGAGAAAGAAAGCCTGCTGCCAGGATACCTTTGCAATTCAAATGTAGAACTGTTAAAATTTGTGCACAGACGGATTCACTATGGACTACATATACCAACATCAGCACACATTTCTACATCAATATTTAACTATTACTTTCATGAGTGACTGGTAAAAATATTTTCATACAGGATAAATAGCATTAGCTTTCTAAACTCCCATAAACCAAAGGTATAACTGAATTTCCCCCTCACATCCTTTTATTTCTACAAGAGCACAAAGTTTAGGTGCATTTTAAAAAATAACCCAAGACCATTTTTTTTATGCAAGCACCACCTTCAATTTGACTAGAATTCTCATTTTAACTTAAAGGCTTTAACATGTTCCTAATCATCAACAACTAAATCTGTGTTGGCTGTTGAAAGCCAAAAGAGGAATATCATTTTCTATCTGAGAACATTTCAGTATACATCAACTATTGTTGCGGTTTGGGCTACATACATACAAACACACACACACACACACAAAGATACACACAGAGACAGACACAGATGTATGCTTAGCATCTTCACTGCTGCAGTACAGGATAGACATTTGGAATAGAACATGATCTGAACAATTTGAAATTTTCATTACATGAATATGAATTATATTCTTAACACTTTAGACAATTTTATAGAATGCCACTGCTGAATTTTACTAACATTTGGTATGATTTCTTTTCTTGCAGCTCATTTGTAATATTTCTCTAAGCTTTGCTCTATTAGTAGAAGTATTACCAATTAAAAAATGAAAATTGTACCACTTATCATCTGCTCACTCGGACTGAATCTACTGTACTGTCACAACGGTAAGATTAATGTCTAACATAAACATACATTACAGCTATACAGAAGTAAATAAGTTATCTTCATCTCTACTAAGATATAACATTGTTTTCCATGGATTTCCAAGTATATATACATACCTCAGAGCAAATCCAATAGAATGCCATAGCAATTTATTCTGAGTAAGCATGCATAGGATTGCATGTAAATTTCTCTATAGCTTTACACAACATGTCAAGATGGAATCTAAATGCATCCACAAGAATACATTATTTGAAGCAATATGCAGTCTTCAAACCAACCTTACTCCTTTGAGAATTTCATAAAAAGAAGTAAGTGAACACTTTTAGTTTGTATATCATGCCTTTTCCCAGCAAAAATGACATTTGGGGGCAAAACCATTTCTGGCTTGATTTAGACGTTCTATTTTTAAAAAACTAATTAAAATATCCTCATACTTCAGCATAATGTTTATATATGGTAATTAAAAAACCTGTGCATCTTAAATCCAATATTCAGGAAGGTTTATGGTTATCACACTATAAGAAAATTGGTACAAACACTGACAGTTCTGTAAATAGATGCAAGCTTTCCTCATACAGGAAAAAAAATCCTTGAGAATTAATATACCTTCATCATGCTGGCATGTAGCATCATGGTATAAAGTCACTGTAGGTATTGTTTCCATAATATCAATCTCCTAAGGTTCTGGAGGGCGTCCCTGAAGAAGAGCTTCGTCCCTAAGCATATGCACTGTTGATTATTCAGGCATTTGGTAGGTTGCTGCTAAGGCACTTGATGAAACCTCAGACATAACATCAACAACTGTATGTTGTGATGTCAGCAACACCTTAAGCAGTCTCCACAGAGAAGAACCGAAATGCCTCAGAAGCTATATTCGGCCCTTCATTAGCAGTTCAGCAGCAAGCAGTCCACATGGGCTGTGAAACTGTGAGCCTACCATGAAACGGCTGGGGGCGATTTTCAGTCACTCTCCACTTCAAATTTAACACACAGGAACAAAATTACAGCATCCTTTATCCCCTGTTAATCACACCAAAAATAACTGACACATCCATGAAAGTGCAGACCATTTTAAGGCCTAAAAATAATTTTATATGATGCTATCTCTATTCAGGCCGCAAACTAAGTATTTACAAACTCCACCTCATTCCACAGCAGACTGAAAACAGTGCCTCACTTATTTTAAACATTTTAAACGGGAAAAGAGTCTTATGCCAGGTGTTCTTGTTCTTGTCTTTATTTTCCTTCAGAAAGAAAACTGTAACAGGACACATACTTTTGCAACTTGGTTTAATTCCTCTCTTGCTGTACAGGATGTTTTTCTGTCTCCTGGCCTTAAAGACCAGGAGCAAAGCACAGGAAACATTTCAACTCATATTATTTTCAGCCACTAAGAAAGACAGCAAGCTTTGTAGCATGTCATCAATTGGAGATATATGCTTCCGTAAAAGCACAAGTCTTGAAAAATAACACAGTCCTTTTTAACAGCCAAGCAGTCAGCCTAACTAATCAGCTAATGGCTCCTATGAAACTACTGGTGAAATGATTTTATTTTTCACAGCAATCAAGCATGCTACTTTATTGTCCAACAAAACTATATGAATTAGGAAAAATATGCAGTGTTTTTACCTTGAGGGGGAAAATAGCAATCTAGCCATCATATAAGAAAAAACTCACATTCAAAACAGATGCTATTACCTTTAAAGCATTCAAAGCAATTAAAATACATAGTCCAAAGAAGCATGATCAGCTTTGCAACCAACTGTTAGTATCATGGCTCAGTCCTGAACATACAAGGAACAAATGATTTCTCTGAGCAGATGCAAAAATGCCTTTCTGTTAATAAACCCTTTGAAAAACCACTCCCAGGCAAGATGGATCTTTTTCTATGATATTGTCATTCTTGAGTAATTACAATTATCCATCCTATTCCCTCTGGAACTGAACACCAAGTTCAGTTTGTTTATGAATGCTGCTGCCAGTTTTGAAGCTCAGTTTTGCCACCTTGATCGGCAAAGTGCATAGCAGTGGATGGGATGTTAAGAGAGTTGAAATTAAAGTGGTTCACATAGGGACTGGTTGATAGGGATACTGCTTTCACATGGAGGGTGATTTTCTGAAAAGGAGAGCCTCCTCTACTTGTCAAGAAAGAGTGGGAATCAGGTGGGCTTCCAGATGTTTTTTATAAGACTACAATTCCCAGAAGCCTGAGCCAACGGCTTCTGAGGAACTTCAGCTAAAGAACATCTGGGAGAGGCACAATTTTCACATCTACTACAGATGCTCTCCATATGATTCAGAACACTAGAAAAACCAGTGCTCTGAATTCACATAGAAAACTTCTACATATTAAGAAGGCTCTTCATATCAGAAAGCTACCTTAGAAGCATAGAAAGTAATGGAAATGCTTCAGAGAGCACAGCTAGCATCCTTCCCCTTCTCATGAACTTTCATAATACTAAAGCTAGAGAGAGGACTCCTTTTGAATCTGTAAGTTAATATCCCATTAGTCTTTCAAATACATTCAGGTTTCCTGTTTGCACATGTTGGGTGCTCTTCTGGCAAATACTAAAACCAGGGGAGGAACATTGATTAGTCTGAGTTCCCCATTTGTGATGGATAAGTGTTAGGCAGCAATCCAGTTTTTGCCAAACCAAAAATTAGAGCCAGCAACCTTTCACTGCTGAGCAAGTTCATTGAAAATAGGCTTTCCCTACAGGAAGCCTGGGTGACAGAACATGCCAGACAGATATCCCTCCCTTGCAACCAGCATTGCTCTCAGCTCCACTGGCCGTTCCCTTCAGCATGGCTGGTGGGAGCTCTTATCTAGAAGCCTCCAAGTGCCTTTAAGCAACAATATTCCTCATCATCTGCCCACCTTTCCTCTAGAAGAGTGCTTTCCAGAAGCCCACTTTTGCCAATTTGGAAAAAAAAATACTTTTTTGGACTTCAGCTCCAAAAACGCCTGTCAGGATGTTGTAGACCTTTTCCAAGCTCTGGACACAGCTAGCAGATATATCAGTATTTTTAAAAGAATGAATACTAGATCACTAATGGTATGCAAGTAATTTGAATTTAGTATGTGAATTAGCTTTGTATAGTGTTGTGTGCCTTCAAGTCATTTCCAACTTATGGTGATCCTAAGGTGACCCTATCATGGGGTTTTCTTGGTAAGATTTGATCAGAAGATGTTTGCCTTTACCTTCCTCTAAGGATGAGAGTATGTGATTTGTCCATGGTCACCATGGTGCCTGAGTGGTGATCTGAACTCTGGTCTCTAGACCCATAGTCCAATGCTCAAACCATTATGCCATGCTACAGAAGACAAATCTGTCAAATTTAGCATAACAGATGGACTACAGCAGGCCCTAGATTCTAGGAGGATCTAGAACTTTTATGAAACATGATATATGCTTACAGTATCATCTTTTATACACCCTGCATCAACAAACTGTGTTGTCAATTCTTTGAACTCAGCAGATAAAATTGTTCAGATTCATTCCAACTCAGACACACTGTTGAAACAGGTCAGAGGGGGAACCAGTTGAGTAATCAATGCCTCTTTACAGCAAAGCAAGGTCCCAACATGTCTGAAGGAAGCTGTTTTAAGACTTCTATTGAAAAACCTTTAATTGATCCCACAATATTGGATAACTATTGGCTAGTCTCCAAGACTCAATTTTTGGGCAGGATACTGAAGCTTGTGGTGGCCTCTCAGCTCTAGGGGTTCCTGGATGAAATGGATTATCTAGTTCTCTTTCAGTCTGTTTTCAGTCTGGTTATTATATGAAGACAGCTTTGGTAGATTACCTACACTAGGAACTGGGACAGAGGAGTGTGTCCATTTTGGTTCTGCTGGACCTCTTGACAGCTTTCAATACTACTAACCATGGTTTTCTTCTGGAACAACTCACTGAGATAGGACCAGGGAACATGGTATCTCTGGTCCTTCCTAGAGGGACAAACTCAGAAGATGTTGACAGATTCCTGTTTAACTATTTAGCTGATCATCTGTCAGGCCCCTCGGGGCTCAGGGTCCCTATGTCATTTATATGTCATATACAAGTCCGCCCTGGCTTTACGCAGGGAATCTGTTCCGGACACACACACCCCCGCGCAAAGTAAAAAGTGCGTATGCTCAAGCCCCATTGGATAGAATGGGGCTTTGGCTTGATGTGCGGCCATGTGGGTGCACCACAGGCGCGGGCGCCATTGTTTTTATTGCTGAAAGCATAAGCTGAAAGCCACCTATAATGGCGCAGTCTCACTGTACTGTACATGAAACCAATGGAAGAGGCTGTCTAGAGTTTTGGTCAGGTGCCACCAGTATGTTGATGACAGCAACCCTATTTCTCCTTTCCACCTAACAATGCTATCTCTGCACAAAACCAGTGTTTTGTATCGGTAATAGATTGGAAGATGATGTGCAAACTGAAGCTTATTCCAGGTAAGGCAGAGATGCTTTTGGTCTATCAAAAAGTAGATGAAAAAGCAGGAATTCAGTCTATGGAGGACAGTGTTATATTCTTCTTGCAAACAAGCTTGTAAAATTTGGGCTACATAAGGTAACTGTTACATGGATTTGTAACTGGTTGACCAGCCAAACCCAAAGGGTGCTCAACAATGGCTCCTTTTCATCCTGGAGAGAAGTGACCAGTGGGGTCCCACAGGGCTCTGTCCTGGGCCCAGAGCTATTCAACATCTTTATCAAAGACTTGGATGACAGAATTGGGGGCATACTTATTTGCAGATGACATCAAATTAGGAAGAGTAGCTAATACCCCAGAGGACAAGATCAAAATTCAAAATGACCTGAACAGACTAGAAAGCTGGGCCAAAGCTAACAAAATGAAATTCAACACGGAGAAATGTAAGGTACTGCACTTAGGGTGGAAAAATGAAATGCAGAGATACAGGATGGGGGGACACCTGGCTGAACAAGACTACGTGTGAAAGGGATCTAGGAGTCCAAATAGACCACAAGTTGAACATGAGTCAACAGTGCGATATAGCAGCTAAAAAGGCCAATGCGATTTTAGGCTGCATCAATAAAAGTATAGTGTCTAGATCAAGCAGAAGTAATTCTGCTTTGGTCAGGCCCTACCTGAAATACTGTGTCCAGTTCTGGGCACCACAATTCAAAAAGGATGTTGAAAAACTGGAGTGTGTCCAAAGGAAGGTGTTAAAAATGATGAAGGGCCTGGACACCATGCCCTATGAGGAACCACTAAGGAAGCTGGGTATGTTTAGCCTGGAGAAGAGAAGGTTAAAAGGCGATATGATGGCCCTGTTTAAATATTTTAAGGGATGTCATATTGAGGAGGGAACAAGCTTGTTTTCTGCTGCTCTAGAGAACAGGACCCGGAACAATGGATGCAAGCTACAGGAAAAGAGATTCCACCTCAACATTAGGAGGAACTTCCTGACAGTAAGGGCTGTCCGACAGTGGAACACACTCCCTCGGAGTGTAGTGGAGTCTCCTTCCTTGGAGGTCTTTAAGCAGAGGCTGGATGGCCATCTGTCGAGGATGCTTACTATTTAGCGATCATCTGTCAGGCCCCTCGGGCTCAGGGTCCCTATGTCATTATATTCATATACAAGTCCGCCCTGGCTTACGCAGGAATCTGTTCCGGACACACACACCCCCGCGCAAAGTAAAAAGTGCGTATGCTCAGCCCATTGGATGAATGGGGCTGGGCTTGAGTGCGGCCATGGGGTGCAACCAGCAGCGCGGGCGCCATTGTTTTTATTGCTGAAAGCATAAGCTGAAAGCCACCTATAATGGCGCAGTCCACTGTACATGAAAACCAATGGAAGAGGCTGTCTAGAGTTTTGGTCAGGTGCCACCAGAATGTTGATGGACAGCAACCCTATTTCTCCTTCCACCTAACAATGCATCTCTGCACAAAACCAGTGTTTTGTATCGGTAATAGATTGGAAGATGATTGCAAACTGAAGCTTATTCCAGGTAAGGCAGAGATGCTTTTGGTCTAATCAAAAAGTAGATGAAAAAGCAGGAATTCAGTCTATGGAGGACAGTGTTATATTCTTCTTGCAAACAAGCTTGTAAAATTTGGGCTACATAAGGTAACTGTTCATGGATTTGTAACTGGTTGACCAGCCAAACCCAAAGGGTGCTCAACAAGGGCTCCTTTTCACCTGGAGAGAAGTGACCAGTGGGGTCCCACAGGGCTCTGTCCTGGGCCCAGAGCATTCAACATCTTTATCAAAGACTTGGATGACAGAATTGGGGGCATACTTATTTGCAGATGACCCAATTAGGAAGAGTAGCTAATACCCAGAGGACAAGATCAAAATTCAAAATGACCTGAACAGACTAAAAGAACTGGGCCAAAGCTAACAAAATGAAATTCAACACGGAGAAATGTAAGGTACTACGCACTTAGGGGGGAAAATGAAATGCAGAGATACAGGATGGGGGGACACCTGGCTGAACAAGACTACGTGTGAAAGGGATCAGGAGTCCAAATAGACCACAAGTTGAACATGAGTCAAGTGGCGATATAGAGCTAAAAGGCCAATGCGATTTTAGGCTGCATCAAATAAGTATAGTGTCTGATCAAGCAGAAGTAATTCTGCTTTGGTCAGGCCCTACCTGAAATACTGTGTCCAGTTCTGGGCACCACAATCAAAAAGGATGTTGAAAAACTGGAGTGTGTCCAAAGGAAGGTGTTAAAATGATGAAGGGCCTGGACACCATGCCCTATGAGGAACCACTAAGGAAGCTGGGTATGTTTAGCCTGGAGAAGAGAAGGTAAAAGGCGATATGATGGCCCTGTTTAAATATTTGAAGGGATGTCATATTGAGGAGGGAACAAGCTGTTTTTGCTGCTCTAGAGAAAGGACCCGAACAATGG